>NW_015175442.1:116731-145684 GCF_001447785.1 Gekko japonicus
CTTTCCCTAGAAGACATTTCCCCTGTCCTTTGGCCTGAAGGGGGAATCTCATGACACGACCCAACAACCAGCCTACCTAAGGGACCGCCTTGCCCCACATGTTCCCCCAAGGGCACTACGGTCGGGGAACCAAAACCTAATGGACGTTCCAGGCCCCCGGTCCATCAGATTTACCATGACCAGGCACAGGGCGTTTTCGGTGGCGGCTCCTATCTGGTGGAATGAGCTCCCAGAGGAGATCAGGGCTCTGCGGGACCTAACACAGTTCCGCAGAGCCTGCAAGACGGAGCTCTTCCACCAGGCTTTCGAATAGGAGCCGCCGCCACCACTAGTGTACCACCAATGCACCAGTGTACCATCAACGCCCTGGAATGTTTGTATATAGGCATCAGGACATGGGCATGTACTACCAATGCCCCAAAATTTGCATCAGGGGCGAGAACGGGATTTTTAGGGGACGGCCATCTTGTTTTTAGGAAGCCTATTAATTGTGATGTACTTTTAATACTTTGTGTTGTTTTTATTGTTTTATTTAGCTATATGCTTTGTTAGCCGCCCTGAGCCTCCGGGGAGGGCGGGATAGAAATGTAACTAATAAATAAATAAAATAAATAAATAAACAACCTGGCCAAATCTCATTCTCAGTTCTCGTGTCTGTGTCAAACTCCTTTCAGCACAGGCTGAGGCTCAGGGTGTGGTCACATGCGCCATGTAAAATGGGGGGGGGGGCGCGAGGCTATTTCCTCCATAGGAACTTGACCCACAGTTGCACTGTCACACCTCCCTTGAAAGCTGTGGACGCAACCCGTCAGTGTGTGATCAGACTCAACTGCAGGTGAGTTGGGGGTTTTTTTGTGCCATTTGTTTCCTTTGCACTTAAATGAGGAATCGATGAACCGCACCTCTGCACTGAGGGCTCCCTATGGAGTCTGCGATGATGCGTATACTGTGGCCCCTGCCACACAGGGGGGAATAGCACGGGCAAAGGGCGGCTTTCTAAAGCCGCACCAAAAGAGAGACGCGGCGGCGGGATCACATGGATCCCCTGAGCCACCGCGCACTTCCTCCCCGGCACGATCAGATGCCAGGGGGGAAGCCACTAAAGAAAGAGCGCGACAGCCGAACTGCGCATGTGTGCTCATGCGCAGTTCGGCAGGGATCCTGGATTGATCTGGACGATGGGGGACGGGCGCGCGCCGCTTCCCAGACGTTGCGGTGAGATCGCGCCCGTTTGCTGCGCCCCCGATCCGTCCCTCTCCTGGGCCAAAGTCTCCCGTGTGACCGGGGCCTGTGAAGGGGAAAAAACAATGGCATGAAGTTGGGATGGCCTGATCAGACCATCCTGACAGCATGATAGTGCGCTTGAGCAATCAGACAGGTGAAAGTCCATCTGTGTCCCATTGCAACCCATTTATTACTGGACTAGAAATAAGGCCCGTTGTGGAAATAAATACAACGGGATCTAGAAAGAGGCTCTGGGAGAGTGCTCTGGCTTTGGGCAAACAGTGTCAGTCTGATTTTAAAACATGAATCTGGGACCTGCACACCACCGGAATACAGCAGATTCCATATGCAACTGACATTCCAACTGCCTTGCGGGGGGGGGGAGTTTGAGGTGTGGAATGGAGTGAAGTCCAATCAGCTTCCATATGCAAAAGACCAGGTTGTCGCAGCAGTTGTGGTGTGGGCGGGACTCGGGCTTTGCCTTCTGATTGGTGGCGATATATGCTGAGGAGCAGTTCCATCAGCCATACACTAAGGGAGTGCATTTTAGAATTAGAACTTTGGCACCCACTATTCAACTATATATAAGGAGAGACAATAATATTATATATAAGGAGAGATTTCCCGCAGTGTTTTTAAAATTCCGCTTCTGTGGCAGAGCAGAACGGGTTGCCGACGATCGTGGGGTGCTTCCCAGATATTGCTGTCTGATCACGCCCTTTAAATCCGCCCGGCATTCGTGCCTATGTTGGGTCTAATTATGCGTATGATCCCAGCCTCAGACTCTTTCAGTTCTTTGACTGAATTCTTCCTCAGAGCAGATTTTCAGCAGTAAAGGGAAATCTCTCTCCTCTCAAATCAGGAATCTGTCAGAATAATGCCCATTCCCCCTCAACACTCAGCTAATAATTAAAAAATTCCCTTATTCTGGCCAGTTATAGTGCTTGCAGTAGCCTGTTACTCACATTTCTCAATTCTGGGGGAGATCAAACTCTTCACCTCCCGGTTCTCTGATAGTGCAGCATTCTGAAGCCTGTTTTAAGGGCTGTCCATCACAGCTCCTCCCCAGGGAAAGCCCTATACCTAGCAAAGGGAATGTTCGAAAAGATCTGGTTGCCATTTTTTGATTTCTTGACCTGACTAGGATGTTGCTTTATATATTATTTAGTATATTTCTATCTCACCCTTTCTCCAAAGACCTCAGGTGGCATAACTTGGTCTCCCCTCCTTTATATTATGCTCACAACAACCCTGTGATGTCGGTTAGGCTGAGATGGAGTTACCGGCTGAAGGTAACCTAGCTAGATTTATGGCACAGAAGAAATTTGAACCTGGGCCTCCTTAATCCTAGGCTGCAGTCACACACGCTAAATAATCCACTTCCAATCCACTTCCAGACTGAATTTTTACTGTTTGAACTGGCAAGATCCAGTTGGAAAGTGCATTGAAAGGGGATTGAAATTGGATTATTTAGTGTGTGTGACCGCAGTCCTTGACTGACACTAGTGATTCTCAGTAGGATAGCTCTACTGTCCTTGACCTTTCTCCATCCCTACTTAACTTATTTTTATTCTTTATCTATCCATTACATTGAGAGCCCATGTCCTGTAATGATTAACAGCCTGTAGAACTAGAGAATCACAATGCATAGTACCATATCACCAGAAAAAGCTGTAAATATACGCTAATTTTTATATGCCTGAAGTTACAATACTATAATAATAAAATGACATAAGTATGCAATGTGAAAAGAGGTCCAAAGGTAAAAGTCGTTGTTGACAAAGTTCTCTGGATTGCCAAGTTGTTTCGCAAACATGTGTGTCTTCTAGTATCTGTTCATTGTTCTAGTATTTGTCCATTGTTGGGTTAAAACAGCAGTTTCTGCAGTGCCTCATAATATAATAAATATTTCCTGTACCAGATTAAAGTACATCTAAGGTGGCTCAAGTGGTTAAGATGCTGAACTGCAGGCTGTGGAAGGTCAGTAGTTCAGCGGTTCGAGACCCGAGTGTGCCGCATGATGGAGTGAGCTCCCGTCTCTAGTTCCAGCTCGTGCCAACCGAGCAGTTCGAAAGAAAGAAATTGCAAGTAGATAAATAGGTACCACTTTGGTAGGAAGGTAACAGCGTTCTGTGCGCCCTGGTGTTTTGTCATGCTGGCCACATGACCACGGAAACGTCTTCGGACAGCGCTGGCTCTTTGACTTTGAAACGGAGATGAGCACCGCAACCCTAGAGTCGTACTCGACTGGCTTTTGAGCAAGGGAACCTTTACCTTTACCTTTAAGGTTGATCTAAAGTTGAAAGCGGGCCATCTTCCATGTCTTTTTGCCCAGATGACCTTGGGGCAGTCGCTTTGGGATGACTTCACTTTATTTCCAAGCCTACCTCACAAGGTGCCTGTTGTAGGGAGAGGAAGGCAATTCTAAGCTGCTTTGAGACTCCTTAAGGTAGAGAAAAGTTGGGTATAAAAACTTCTTCTTCTTCTTCTTCTTCTTCTTCTTCTTCTTCTTCTTCTTGTCTCATTCTTCTTCTAAGGAGCTCAGGATGCATGGTTTTTCCTCCTTCCACTGTGTCCTCACAATAGCCCTGTGAGATAGGTGAAGTGGTCTGGACCAAAGTCACCATGTGAACCTCTAGGGCTGAGTTAAGATTTGAACTGGGATCCCCTAGACCTAATCCAAAACTTTACCCATTGCAGAATGCTTTACCCATCACAACAGGCCTTTCCACTCTTTTCTAAGTTGCACTTGAATAATGAGATGTTGGATTGTCATGGGGAAAAAGTCCTAGGTTAATTGGATATATTGTAGCTCGGTTAATTGGAAATATGAGGAGCAGCATTGATTTAGAGCTGTAGTGTTGTCCATGTTTTGGGGTGACAAACAATTGTGGAAAACAATGTACATGAAAACCGTGTTAATGTAGATTAGATTTGAAAGATAACAGACCTTATCGATGCAATAAAATCTCACATTAATTGCAAAAGGTTAATAAATGAACTGGAACATTTAACTGATGGGGCGGCGTGACTGAACCCATGCGAGGACTTCTTCCAAATGCAATTTTCTTTAGCTGAGCAATAATTTATTGGATCTCACCTGTGCCCACGATGTCATGATGTTCAGAATTAATGCTCTGCACACAAGCTATGTGGAGGCAAACAACATCTAATTTTTTAATCTATTGTACACAGTTTTATTAAATTACAGGGGTGAACACAATTAGTAGAACTCATTATTTTCTTACATTACATTTATTTACAGTGATTGTATCTTTTCCTTGGATGACTAGTCGCAGTGGCAGAAGAAACCGTACACGTGGTGTGAAGAAAAGGGGATTGCTCGCAACATGTTATAGATGGAAATCGCAGTAGTGAAGCACAGGGCATTTTTTTTTTAATGAAAAAGAGGTGGCGGAACTCTCAAGAGGGAAATGAAGTTTTCAATCTGTATACTGAAAACTCATGAACTTTTGAACATTTTAAAAAGGATTTTGTCAAAGAGGTTCTGGTTTCCACCAGAAAACAAGCCCCGGTGAAGCAGAAGTAAAAAGAATGGGAGAGAAGACCACAAGCACCTCTACTATGATTATTTGAATGTGTGACAAATTGTAATGTTGCACATCACGATCGCATCTTACCATGGAAAGAAATGTCTATGGGCAGACTTCTGAACCAGACTTAGGGTTAGTCCACAGAAGCCTATTCCTCATTTGATGAATGCAGCATCAAGTGATAGTTGCAGGAGCCATTCGTGGGTCAAAGGCCACCAACAAAACTTTGGGATGACTTCACGTTATTTCCAAGAGAAGCTTGTCAGTGGAGTCCATTCATACCGCCAGCTGTCAGTCTTCAAAGGACAGCGTGCACATTACGAATGTGTACATACAACACAGAATGGGAGATCATGCATGCTAACCCTGTTAGGTAAAGGTAAAGGTTTCCCTTGCTCGAAAGCCAATCAAATCCGACTCTAGGGGTGTGATGCTCATCTCTGTTTCCAAGCTGAAGAGCCAGCACTGTCCGAAGACATTTCCGTGGTCATGTGGCCGGCACGACTAGATGCGAAGGTGCACGGAACACTGTTACCTTCCCACCGAAGTGGTACCTATTTATCTGCTTGCAATTTCTTGCTTTCAACCTGCTAGGTTGGCAGGAGCTGGAACTAGAGACGGGAGCTCACTCCGTCATGCGGCACTCGGGTCTCGAACTGCTGAACTACCGACCTTCCAGTCTGCAGTTCAGTGTCTTAACCACTGAGCCACCACAGCCCTGTTACATAGGTTCAATATACCCTTTGCAAGAACCTATATATGTAACTAACTAAATAACTACAAAATGAGATTGTGAGAATAATCCAATTCAGAAGCCATGGCAAGGACTTGTCCTGCACTGCCTTTGTGGCCCGGGGTTGGAAAGCAGGCAGAGCCTCTGGCCAGGCTGCATGGTTCAGAGCTGGGGGGCTGGGGTGCAGTCGCAGATGGAGGCTGGCCCTTGCCTGGCTGCCTAAAAAAAGGGGGGGGGGGGGGGGTTGCAGCTGCAGACAGTCCCAGGACCTCCGCCTGCCTTTCTTCTATATAGCTGGCTGCCCCTGAGTCCCTTGCCTTCCTGGGTTTTATCCCTCCCACCCTCCCTGTGTGTTGGTTGTTACGGGTTGCATTTTAGTTCATGGTGTTGTTCATTAAAGGTAAAGGTAAAGGTTCCCTTGCTCGAAAGCCAGTCCAATCCGACTCTAGGGTTGTGGTGCTCATCTCCGTTTCAAAGCCGAAGAGCCAGCACTGTCCAAAGACATTTCCGTGGTCATGTGGATGGCATGATTAGATGCTGAGGCACACGGAACGCTGTTACCTTCCCACTGAAGTGGTACCTATTTATCTACTTGCAATTTCTCGCTTTCGAACTGCTCGGTTGGCAGGATGTTGTTCATTAGTCATGGTCTTTCTGGTGGTTTGGGCATTGGGACAGATCCTTTTTGGGGGGGAGAGGCTGTGCCTGCATGCTCACCCCCCCTTTAGGGACTCCCTTAAGGGGTCTTGAGGCTCAGCCAATTCAATGGCATGCCCAGCACAGGGGCTGTCAGCTGGGTTCAGGAGCAGTGGCTGACACCCATGCGAATCCTGGGGATTGCCATGCCACAATTTCACCCCCAAGCAGGTGGGCTGGGGCAGGGTATATAGGGAGGCAGGCAAGTCACCTGATTCAGGATCTGGCTTCATGCTGCACCAGTGCTCCTGCAATGCGTTTGGTAAAGCTGTGGCCATTTATTTTACCCCAAACCAGGCTGTCTTGCTGCTTCATTCCTCACCTGCCCTCCCCCTATAATTCTGGGCCTGCAAGGAGTTTCCCCTTGTCTAAGTAATAATGCTCCAATCCTAGTCTTTCGTCTTTATTTAAAAATAAGTCTCACTGGTTATTTGGTAGCTTTTCCTTTGGTAGCTTCTTGTTCTCTTATCTCACTTGTGAATTCCATTCAAGGCAGAGCCCAGTCAAATTTTGACAAATGTATACCTGCCACAGAGAAATCTCAGACAAAGCAAAACTCCTTGTGACGGGTTAATGAGACCACTGTATCCATTTGAGAAGCCATTAAAGGGACCCCCTATCCCGAGATCAATAATCCCAGTCTGAAGGAAGCTGTTTTGCTTTCTCAGAGTTCATAAGGACAACTGTCTATTTCTCTCAACTAAAGAACTATTAAAGATACTTCATGTATGTCTAACTCCATGGAAGCACATAGGCCAGTGTTGCAAATTAAGCTCAGCGGGGGAAACTATGTGTAACTTACTGCAGATATCTGAAGTTCATGCGGAAAAAAGCATCTCCTAGTCATACCTGACATTCACAGAAGAGCCACTGGTTAGGTACAGGGCTGGCATGGCATGAAGGCTATAGTGTCAGACTAGGACCCAGGATAACCGGGTCTGAATCCCTCACTCAACCATGGAAGTCCACCAGGTGACCTTGGGCCCATCACAAACAGTCTCTCAACCTAACAAGGTTGCTATTGAGGATTAAGTGGGAGATGGAAGAACAGTGTGAAAAGCTGTTTTCAGTCCCCGATCAGGGAGAAAAATGGGATATGAACTTTTTTAAAAGATAAGAATAAATAATACGACAGTACAAAATATATGCTATCCCAAACCAGACTTGGATTGCGTGGCTCAGCAGACAGGTGGGCAAAAGCCTGGAGCATGCGTTGTATGTCCAAATTCAGCACCTTGGACAGCACACTGTGAGAACTAGAGACCAGAGGATGGGTTGATGAGCTGACTGTTGTTCAGAGGGCCAATGAATAATCGGGAGTGTTACTCCAGTACTGGTCTCAAGCTCACTAAGGGCTGAAGAGTCTTGCAGTTGGATGCGTGTTCTAAACAGAGATGCTCAACATTCCACTTGTTCAGCTCACATTCTGTTCACAGGTGATGAGCAGGGAGCTGATTTGCATTGGGCTTGTGAGCAACTTGAACCTTTTCAGTCCTGAGCAGCTGGAACATTTTCTTATCAGATCTCAGAAGCTAAGTGGGGCCATCCCTGGTTAGGCCTCGGATGGGAGACCACCAAGGCAGTCCAAGGTTACTGCATAGAGGCAGGCCATGGCCAACCACCTCTGTTTGCCTTTTGCCTTGAAAACCCCTCTGGGATCACCATAGCTTTCCACCACCACTTTCTGTGTACTGAGACATTACAACACAACTGGCAGCGCACATTTAATGCATGCACATTCTCACACAGGCCAATTTGCTCCCTACAGACCTATCATCGCTGGATGCCACTTGACAGCCAATTTTTTAAATAACCAGGGGGTGAACCAGCCAGGCATGTATTTTATTTTATTTATTTTTATTTACATTATTTATAGCCCTTGTTTCTCACAGGGACTCAAGGGGGATTACGCATAATGAGTCCGTACACTCAACAAAATGGGGCATTCAATAACCAGTGCATTAGGATAGTAGAAGTCTGGGACCACCAGAAAGAAACAGACACATGACATTATCAGAGGTACAGAAATTACATGATAGGATCCTACCTACAATACACTCTACACAGCGGTATAGACCACAAGTCCCAATCATTTATCCACGTATGTTTGTGAACTTATTTTGTACAGTGCAATCAGATTACCTGTCAGTCACTGCTCACTTCTTCAGATTCTTCAGTAACTCACAAAAGCTCATCCCCTGAAACAAACTCTGTTAGCCTTTAAGGTGCTATTGGACTCTTGCTCTTTTTGACTGCTACGGACAGATGAACACAGCTACCCATCCTGCTCATATTATTGTTGAGGCTATTTTGTGCATCCGGATCTTCTCACAGCCTTATGAGAACTGCAGGACTCCCACCCCACGTCATTTAATCACACGACCCAAACACTTGTGACCCTGGTCAGTTGCAAAAGCAGCCATAGGACACAAGGAAATGCAACTCCGCCGCCACGGCTACTGTGAAGCTTTAAGTCTGTTCAGCATGCAGATCGAGTCAGATGGCAGTAAGGTGAGGAGAACTGAGACTCAGCTCTCAAGGGATGGCATCTGCTGAAAGTTTTATGCTTGCCTGCCAGACACCAGAAGGGTTCTGCTATCTCCTCCTGCCACCTCTGGGACAGGCATGCTGTTGAATGCAGGATCCTCAGCGCCACTCATTAACCACAGGTCTGGATGCACACATTTCTTATCCACTGGCTTGGATCCTCTGGAAAATCTCAGTGGACAGAAGGGACTTCTGTCAATGGAGTGAGAAGTGATCAGCTCCCTCCACTGTTGCAGCCCTCCCGACCATGCAGCAATGGCTACATAAAGTGTGGGATTTCTTTCTTCAGGAGAAAGCATCTATATGGCTAAGTAATAAAGACGCTGAACGTCACTTACTAAACCCTTTAGATAAATGGGCTCCAATTATTGATAAAATGAATTTGGACAAGTTCGATTGAAAACACATAAAGTCACCGAAATTTAAGATGCTTGTCTTAGGGTGAGAGTTTGTTACCTGTGTTTTCAGCATTTGAAGGTTAGTTAGACATAATGGGTTGCGCAGCCTTTTAACTTGATAGGGCTCTCAGTGTCATCAACTGAATAACATTTATTTTTTGTTTCTTTACTCGGCGTGTCATGCCGGCCACATGACCACGGAAACATCTTCGGGCAGCGCTGGCTCTTCGGCTTTGAAACGGAGATGAGCACCGCAACCCTAGAGTCGGATTCGACTGGCTTTCGAGCAAGGTGCCACAAAAAAATGATGCCCCCTGAAATGCTGTTCTCGGGTAGCAGGGGACCTCCCACAGGAGCAGCATGAGGGGGGAAATGACTGAAAGTTGTTGCCCTTCCATTTGTGAAAATCTTTCACCAGAGCCAGCCCATCTTTAATAGGAATCTCATTAGACTTTGTTAATTCATTTATTTTGTGAACCGCGTTCCCCATTTGTAAGAACAGGGATTTCTCAAAGCTCAATAAATGGGTCTGTATCACTTCTGCGGGGATGTGGAATGATATGGTACAGCCGGATCTCATCAGATCTCGGAAGCTAAGCAGGGTTGGTACTTGGGTGGGAGTGTGAGACCACCAAGGAAGACTCTGCAGAGGAAGGCAATGGATAAGCACCTCTGCTTCTCACTTGCTTTGAAAGGCCCTTGCTGGGGTCGCCACAAGTCAGTTGCAACTTGATGGCACATACATACACAACACTGTTGCACACTGCACGCACAGTTGGATAAACGGTGGATCTGAGGAGAATATAATAATCCCCCGCCTTCTTGAGACCTGAAATCTGCAAGAACAAATCTGTGACTTTTTGCGTTAGGAGAAGAAATTGTTGTGGTGCCCCAAATTTTTATTGAGGGCTGCCATCAATGGATTCTTTGTGTTAAGAAAAGGTTTCGTAGGTGGAGAGAAACCTTCAGACTTCATAAAGGAAATAAAAATTGAAAGAGCAGTAGGGAACCAGGGCACTTCTGAAGTGTCTTGCTATCAATTTAATCCCTAGCTGTTTAATGTGCAAACATTCAGTCGAGTTTACATTTGCCACGTAGGATAACCAGCAGTCGTAACCCCTTGGCACTCCCCTCCCCCAACATCCAGCTTCATAATTGCTTTAGATTTGATCCTGGATGGCCAGCCGTGATCTGGATAATGCTCACCTGTTGCATTGCAAGATTCCTTTACATTTTCTGTTTTATTAAAAGGAAGTGCTGATGGGAATTTGCAATGCTACCAAAGTCGTTTCCCCCCTCTTTTTAAAGAAATCCCAGATGAGAAATCAAGTGGGAGGGCACTTGTGGAGAACAGCTGTGGGGAAATGCAGTCCTTCAGTAGCCTCAGCTGGGAGGAATGAGACATCAAATAAACAGAGGAGATGTGTTTTGATGGGCCAATTTTATCATAGAAAAAAGGCAGCACTTTTCAATATGCAAAACCCTTTAAAGAGAGGGCCGTAACCTTCAGCTTTGTTCTAGGGGAAGCACTGCATTTCACCTCCTTTAAGAAACAGACGTCCAATTAATGAAATAGTTTTAGCTTTCGTTCAAAATTCCCGTAGGCATTTTTACCCAGGGATTCTGGGAAACCTGACATTTTGGCTTATGCTCTGTTTGCCAGTGGCAAACGGGGAACCGGTTTTTCATTAGGGCTGTCATCCTCCAGGTAGGGTCTGGAGACCTGGGATTATGACTGATCACCAGATGACAGAGGTCAGTTCCCCTGGAGAGAAAATGGCTGCTCTGGAGGGTGGACTCTATGGCATCGTGGCCCTCCGAGGCCCCTCCCCTCCCCAAAAGCTATAGGCTCCGCTCCAAAATCTCCAGGTATTTCCCACATGGGAGTTGGCAACCCTATTTTTCACTGATTGGTTCAAGGGGTTGTTGACTTATTTGTGGTTGTTCTCTAAGTTGTTTTCACTGCATTACTTTCGAAAAGTTCAACACAACACAACTGGCTTTTTCCACATGCGCATTGAATGCAGCCCAGTCGAATTCTACTCCCTGCCCTTGCTGCTCGACTACTTGCTCAGCAGGCGATTGTCTATATCGACAATTATATCGGTGAGCCATAAATAATTGCTGTGTTTTAATAAAATCACGCCCTTCCATGTTTGTCTGAGTAGTCCCGGGTGACAGAACACCTCTTTTTTTCCTCTCTTCAAGGACTCTTCATCCTCTTGAGGTCTCCAGATTTTTCATGGCCATCCTTTTAGTACCTGGGTATGTGTGAGGCCATATTAAATTTTTATAAGGTTACAGAATCGCCACAAAGTGGGCTGTCCAGTTTTAACCGACTTACAGCTACCCCGTGAAGTCCCGCCTCTTGGGGTTTTCAGTCCAAGAGGTAAGCAAAGGCCATTGCCTTCTTCTGCAGACTGAGGCAAATGAGCAGCAGAGGTGGCTTGCCGTGGCCTTCCTCTTCAGCGTCTTCCTTGGTGGTCTCCCTTCCAAGTACTGACCCTCCTTAGCTTCTGATGAGATCAAATCTGTGCCATGCTGCCTTCTCTCCCAAAGCAATTCATTATGGGATGGGGGTGAGAGTGAGAGCGAGAGAGAGAAAAATAAAATGGACAGGGAAAACAATGCTCTTTTCCTTGTTTTAAAAATGTATCACACCATGACAGCGAACTAAGAAATCAGCAGAATAATCTTTAAAGTACCAGATTTCAGTTTCTATCTTTATACCACATCTGGAAACCATTTTGTGCTCTCCGAGTATGCCAAATATTGGGTTCCCTCTCCTTCTCCAAGTCAGGAAAGAGCTCTCTGGGGGTTCCTAGCACTCCAAGCAAGCCCTTATGAAAGAATCCTTCAGGCATCATTAAACCCCTCCCCTTCTACCTCTGGAAAATTGCTAGTCTCTTGATTCTAGGAGAATCTTGTGAGACCATTACTGACAGGATGCCACAGTAAAAAGGACTGCAAATGTTCAAAGAGCTAGTTTCTACTTTTTTGCCATCAAGTCCTGATGATTAGGAGCTGCGGTGGCTCAAGTGGTTAAGACGCTGAACTGCAGGCTGTGGAAGGTTGATAGTTCAGCAGTTCGAGACCCAGGGTGCCGCAAGACGGAGTGAGCTCCCGTCTCTAGTTCCAGCTCCTGCCAACCTAGCAGTTCAAAAGCAAGAAATTGCAAGTAGATAAATAGGTACCACTTCAGTGGGAAGGTAACAGCATTCCGTGTGCCTTGGTGTTTAGTCATGCTGGCCTCATGACCACGGAAACGTCTTCGGACAGCGCTGGCTCTTCGGCTTGGAAACAGAGATGAGCACCGCAACCCTAGAGTCGGACTCAACTGGCTTTCGAGCAAGGGAACTTTTACTTTTACCTTTTACCCAGATGATTTATGGCACCCCCATACTGTTTTCAAGGCAATAGCCATTCAGAGGTGGTTTGCTATTGCCTGCCTCTGTGTAGCAACCCTGGACTTCCTTGGTGGTCTCCTATCCAAGTGCTAACCAGGGCTGACCCTGCTTAACGTCCAAGATCTAATGATATCAGGGTAGCTTGGGCTATCAAGGTCAGGGCAATAATATCTTGTAATTAAAATGGGAAATTACACAGCACATCTCTGCAGGTCACAAGAATATACTAAATACTAAGAAGAATATGCTAAACTCCTAAACATCTTTGTTCTGTATACTTTATTGGTTCTGGGTTTGGTTCCTTGTGTATGTCCAGGCATGCCATGTGCTTCGTTCTGATGGGTGTTCTAATGGCTGGGCCATCCAACCTGTCAGACTCCTGCAACAATCAGAATCAACAACTCGCTTCTTCAGAAGGAAAGTTTATTGATACAGTATTGGCAGAGCATCTCTACTTCAGGATCTGTGTTAAGACTAGAGCATAAAGCGCGGGGTGAACAGAGATACAGAGTTCAAAGGGGTGCCTGAGCCCACCAAGGATAAAGAAGGGGCCCGCCAGAATGTAAGGGTTCCACATTCCCAGAGATGCTGTTACAGCTAGGAACCAAGGTCAGGCATATAAAACATATAGCTAAGGGAGCATCACCGAGACAGCGAGAGAGCAGAAACGAAAACATTCCAAGCCAGTTTCCTCCCCATATCGGATCCTTATGACAGCGAGCTGACACAACCTGCCCTGGCCTCTAGGCTGGTGTGGGAAGGGTAAAGGGTTGGACAGATTCATAAAGGAGAGGTCCAACAATGGCTACTAGCCGTGGTTTTCGATGGTAGCCTCCATATTCACAGGCAGCAAATTTTGAAATAACATTGCTGCGAGGCAGCAGTAGGGGAAGGCCTTGGCCTCTATGCCCTGTTTGCCCTCTAGGACAACTGGTTGGCTGCTGTGTGAAAGAGGATGCTGAACTAGATGTACCACTGATTGGATACAGCAGGTTTTTCTTACGTTCTTAGTTTCCAGAGTGTCGCCTGCAGGGTTGCCAGGTCACCCCCGGCCACAGGTGGGGGATGGTGGGGGGGTAGGGCTTCTAGATCCAGGTTGGGAAACTCCTGGAGAATTGGGGATGGGACCTGGGGAGGACAGGGACCTCAGTGGGATACAATGCCATGGAGTCCACCCTCCACAATACCCAGTTTCTCCAGGGGAACCGGTCTCTGTAGACTGGAGATGAGTTGTAATTCTGGGGTGTTCCCAGGTCCCACTTGGAAGCCGGAATCCCTAGTTGGCTGACATGTTGATTTGCTGGCTCACCGACATGACTCTCGAATCTTGGCCAGGCCTGATGTCATCATGTCATGTGATGTCACATCCTCCCCTTGCCCTGCCCCCAAATCTCCGGTGGATGTCTCAGGCTGTTGTGCCTTTTATTTGTCCTTTTCTCCAGGGGAGCCGATCTCTGTAGTCTGGCGATCAGTCGTACTTTTGAAGATCTCCAGGCCCCACCTACTGCCCATCCACCCTATCTCTGTAATGCAGGTTCCATTGATTGCTCTTAGGGGCTTTTTTGAGCTTCATTCTCTGCTTCTTCGCCTTCAGTGAAGGGAGCGATGTGCAGATGGGAGAGAGCTTTTTCAGGCAGGGCTCCAGGGCGAAAAGGAATGCCCGGGCCTATGAACCTTCAACAGTCCCTTCTCTATTGTCTTCCCAGAAGCAGATAAAGACATTGCTTTTCTGGATGGCCTTTGGAGAGGGCGTAACTCAGCAAACCTCGTTTTAATACTGGGCTTTACTTTGTGTTTTATTGCTGTTTAGAGGTTTTTTGTTTTTTTTTTAACTTATCAGCTTTTTAAACTACTTCTAGTTTGAGTTTATTCATTTCTTCTATGGCCGTTTGGAATGATTTCATATGGGCCTATTTTAAAATTTCTTTTGCTCGTGATTAATAATCATTGTCCCTTTTAAAATGCTTTTGTTTCACCTGCATTTTAATTTTGTTCCGTCTCTTTTTGTAAGCCACTCCGAGTGCCCCCATAGATGGGAAGAGATGTTTCTGAGGGAGTCAACATGATCAACAAGGGCTGGAGGCATTCCGGCCCTTCCCCGCAGTGGTCAATTTTCAGTTGTTTAGAAAACCCTCAGCCAAGCGGCAACAAAACCGCTCGGTTGATGTGACAAGCACTATGAAGCCGGACAAACTTTGCATGGCGCAGGGGCAGGGGCCGAAGGGAGCATCTGCCTTCTTTGGCAGGCTGTCTTGGCAAAGGGACTGGTTTATTTTTCAAAGCGGTAATGACTTTGGCTCAGCAGGTTCTGTTCCTGCGCTCTCGCTGTTCCTCAGTGGGAATGCGTATGAAGGCAAAACAGCTGAGGCACCGGTGACATTTCCAATAACTGCAGCGTAGAAGAGACAGAAAGAACCCTTTCCTTGGGCTACGGGGGAAGGACTGATAGTCGGGCAGTGGTCCTCAAACTGTTTTTTTTTCCCCAGTGGTGACTTATCAAATATGTTCTACCTTGTGTGGGGCATACCTTTAGGTAGTTTTTGGCCAGTTAGTGTAGTGCCTTCATATTGCTCCCTTTCTAATAACTGCGATACATCCCTTTGGCACCGTAAGCCCAGGTGAGCCCTACTGCTCCTCAAACTAGCATGAAGAACCTTATAGTCACCTTCCTCCGTACCTCAGGACCCTGAGCCCAGCTGTTCCAAAGCAGAAACAAGCTCTTCTCAAGCCTTTACCAGTCTCCTGTTACTACTGGGGGTAACACAGCAGGGCTTGCTCCAAAGGTAGAAGAATGCAAATGAGAAACCACTTCTGTGGAGACAGGACCCTCACAGAAAAATGACTGGCAGTACGGGCATAAGCTTTGTGGGTACGTGTCAGGGGGCTCAAGCTAAGGTTGTGGCCTGGCAACCAGTGAGAGATGGGAGGGGGAAGAGACAAGGGGGAGGCAACCATCGGTGACATCATGATGTCACTTCTGGTTTCCCCCCAGAAGTGGACTCAGTCTTCTCTAGGAATCACAGGAAATGCTATGGTAAAACCATAGAGTTTCCAGGGATTCCTAGAAAAGACTGGCATCTCATCTGAGTTTTCCACAGAGGTGACATCACACTGTGCGGCTACCAGCCCCCTGCTATTCAGAGTGGCATGGGGCAACGGTATCTGGTGTTAGGAGATCCCCCAGCCCCAGCTCAAATCTCCATCAATTTTTTTTTTGGGGGGGGGAAATAATGCCCTCTCCAGGCTGCAGCTAAGCAGCTCAAGATTGTTTTGTCTGCCTCTGTTCCCTGTTGGTTTTGGCGATCGGTGAGCATACCAGGTAGGACCACAACAATGGTTCCCCACTCCCTTTTATTCTCCTGGCCCGGGATGCTTTCTTTTCGTCTTCCCTCTCTGTAAGCATGATAGCCTCAATGTGAAATAATTAAATGTGTCCCTTTTATGAAGTACTTAGGAATTGTGACCTTTAAATGGTTTCTTATCCTTTCTCGAAACCAGACCTTCCCTCAAGTACAGAACTTTTACTTAATGATATTAACAGAAACTTCACTTCCATTTCCTCAGGATATTCCTCTCTTTCTTTTTCTCAGACCCAGTTGCATTAAGGTATGGGACCGATTCCTTAACATTATATTAGGAACTCTTCCTTGATCTGCTAAACTTTTTATACAAAAATGAGAAGAGACCTTTCTCTTTTGTGAATGTCCACACTGATGGGCCCTGTTTGTCTGGGAAAGCGTTTATCTGAAATCTTCCCTCTGACATGAATGGGTGTTGGTGATATGCTACCACCATCTACTGAATATTGAAGAAGAAGAGAAGGTGAGATTGGATTTATACCCTGCCTTTCATTTGGAGTCTCACAGCAGCTTACAAACTCCTTTCCCTTCCCCTCCCCACAACAGAGGTAGGTGGGGCTGAGAGAGCTCTTTCGAGAACGGCTCTTTCAAGGACAGCTCTTGTCAGAACTATGGCTTGCCCAAGGTCATCCAGCAGCTGTAAATTAAAGAGTCGGGAATCAAACCCGGTTCTCCCAGATTAGACTCTGCACACTTACGTGCTACACCAAACTGGCTCTGAAGGAAATAGCAAGAGAAGACATCTCATTTGGCCATGAGTGACTGAAGATCATGGGTCAGTTAACTACTGGGGAAGATGTCTAATAAACCTTGTTAAAGGAAGCCATCTCAGACAATCTGAGCCAATGGGGTGGAATGGTTAATATGTCAGACTAGGCTCTTGGAGACCCGGGTGCAAACTCCCATTTTGTCATGAAGCTTGCTGGGTGAGCCTTGGGCCCTGTTCTGAAACCTAAGCTTCTTCTCACAGAGCCCTTGGGAGAATAAAATGGCGGAGGGGAGTAATCTCCTTGGAGGGTGGGCAGAACAGAAATCTACTAAATAAATAGATGGCAGCATCACTGTGGCTTAGTTTTAGAGGTTAGCTGTCTCGGTCTGCAGTTTGATTCAAGTCCAATAGCACCTTAGAGACCAACAAAAATTTCAGGGTGCAAACTTTTGAGAGTCAAAGTCAAAGACATCTGACTCTCAAAAGCTTAGACCCTGGAACTCTTGTTGATTTCTAAGGAGCAACTGGACTCAGATCTAACTGTATCACTGTGGCTTGTCTCCTGCCATACTGTTCAGCCAGATCTGATGTCGTCATCCAGCTCAAGGAGTCTACCACTGACTCTTCTCCTGGAGGAAGCCTCCTGGAGCAGGAAGAAGGGGTTGTGGCTCAGTTGTAGAACATCTGCTTTGCACAGAGAAGGTCCCAGGTTCAATCCCCGGCATCTCCAGTTGACAGGGCCAGGTAATAGGTGACGTGAAAGATGCCTACCTGTGAGATCCTGCTGGTCTGAATAGACTACACTGACCTCAATGGACTGATGGTCTGATTCAGTACGAGGTAGTTTCATGTGTTCATGTGTTGGAATAAGCTTCAGAGTTGGTTGAGATGAGTGGTAATATTCAAGCGCATCCTAACATGTTCTGTCAATCCCATAAACTCTGCCATGCACAGTGCGCAATAGCATTTCCCCCTTCTGAAATTAAATGTGTGTGCTGGAGTTTCAAGGCAATTTTCCAGGCTCATATATGCTGCAGTCAATACTTTTGTGGTCACCGTTCCCAGATGATTCAGTGACTGTGACAATTCTAATGAATTCCTGAGCCCACTCAGATGGAATCAAAGGTCACTTCTTCACTTGTCCGCTCGATGACTAACCGTTCAAAAGCACAATCGTTTATTGAATTTAGAACGCCCCTCCCATTTTATTGTGATCTGAATACACACATTTGCCTCATCAAGATAATTGAAGACGCCCATTATCACAATATGTTCTCTTTTTCCTGCCTCCCTGACTTCTTTCACCATCTTAATATCATCATCGGGTGGTGGCAGTCTCTCCACCACACAAGATTACTTTTTTTTTGGCTTCCACCCACAATAACTCTTCAGTGAGTGAACTGGTGCCTTCCTCCTACGGTTTCTAATTGCTGGCTTTCATCCCTTCCTATCTTTTAATTGCTTTCTGTTGCCCTTTACTAAATTGGATTCTCATTGGAAAGTTTGTTGTTTGCTACTTCAGCAAGTGGATGAGAGGCGGAAGAAACCATGCATGAGGTAAAACTAATGTTACCCTCCCTGGTCCCCCCCCCCCATGGTCAAATGATCCCTGGAGTTAAAACCCACCAATGATTTCTTAGTATGTTTTTTTAATGCTCCCCCTTTCCTCCCCACAGCTTATAACATTGTTTCCCTCCTGCCCACTTTAGCTTCATAACAACAACCCAGTGAGGTAGGTTAGGCTGAGAGCGAAACAGAAAGACAGACAGAGTGAGGGGCCCAAGATGGGGCTACCCGCTTGCGTATCATATGCAGCTATGTGCCTGGAGACAACCCAAAGACGGTTAATTACTATGGCATGGACCATAACCTTTAAATTTTGGCTGCGCCTTCATTTTAGATGTGGCCCAAAAAGTCTTGTGGTACACCTGTTAACAGAATCTCATCTATCGACTTGGTTGATTAATATAGAGAACAAAAATTCTATAATTGGCTTTAGTTTTGATGATTTGGTACTTCTGTCTGAGCATAAGGCTTTCTCCTTACTCAACCAAAGACTCCTCGATATAGAGGTGCAAGAACTGAGAAGACTTGCGCACAGACACTGCTCTCTCTTGAGTATGGGACTCTCTTTTAGCCACATTTCCTCAGGATATCTGGCAAGACTGATTCAACCCCGTCTTCGTAGGGCTTTCATGATAGCTCGGTTCGACGTCCTTCCCTCAGCTGTTTTATCGGGAAGGTTCAAGAAAATTCCCTATAAAGATAGATTGTGCCCATGTGGGATGGGGGAAATTGAATCTATTGGACATGGGCTTTTGTACTGTAAATTCCACTAAGACATCCGTGTTGCTTATACTGAACCTGTGATGGACCCCCTTTTGGGCCAATCTGATGAGTATAAAATTATTTCTTTATTGTCTTCTCATAATATAGAAATTCTTGAACCTGTAGCAAAAATTTTTTTGGGGGGATCTAGGAGGAGAGGCTCATATTAAGGCAATTCGGAATGTGCTACCCCCCCCCCCGGCTATCTTGAGGCTCTATGCTGCACACTGTATCTTATCTCTTATGCCAATGAAGGTATTGTATTTGTATTTCTATTTGTTTGAGGGGCCCAAGACTTCCGTGGCAGAATGGGGACTCAAGTCTGGTTCTGGAGTGAGCATGGTGTGGTGGTTAGGAGTGGTGGGCTCTAATCTGGAGAGCTGGGTTTGATTTCCCACTCCTCCAGAGGAGGCCTGCTAGGTGACCTTGGGCCAGTCCCAGTTCTCTCAGAGCTCCCTCAGCCCCACCTGCCTCACAGAGTGTCTGTTGTGGGGGGAGGAAGGGAATGTGACTGTAAGCCATGCTGAAACTCCTTAAGGCACAGAAAAGCAGGGTATAAGAACCAATGTTCCCTCTAAGCTGTGGAGTCTTGTGAGCAAAGATTCTACTTTGTGAGCTACTGGCATTAAAGCTGTGAGCGAGTGATTTGGCTACTGCATAAGTTAGTTTGCTCTGGAGCCATCCCTTCCTGAGCTAAGACCAAAATGTGTGAGCCAGAGGCTAAAAAACTGTGAGCTGGCTCACACTAACTCGGCTTAGAGGGAACACTGATAAGAACCTACTCTGCTTCTCCTCTACCCACTAACTGCCACACAACACACACCATAGTTTTTGCACTCAGTCATTGAGGCTCCCTGCTTGACAAGGAACTCTCCAGCCAACCTCTAAATATATAATCATGTCCTGTGTGTCCCTTTGTTTCTTTGTGTTTGTTTGTTGCATCAGAAATAAAACAGGAATCCAGGGGCATCTTAAAGACTCACAGTTCTCCCCCCCCCCCCAGCATTAAAGATTAACAATTTCCCCCCAGCATAATCTTTCATGTCAGAGCTCGCTTTATCAGATGTATGGTTTGCACACCCACAACAGTTATTTATTTATGTTACTTACTTTATTTATAGCCCACCATTCTGGCTGAGTGTCAAGGAGGGCTACACGGCGAAGCCCAGGCCATCGAACAGTGCGAGACATCCAGGAAGCATTGTGGGAGGACTCAGATCACCAGATTTGGAAACCCTGCCAAAAACAACCACAAAGCATCAGACACGATGTGTCATAGACAAGGCAAAAACGGAATAACGAAAATACAGAATAATGCAGCAAGAGCAGGAGATAATACAGATGATAAACAGTAAATACAAATAATATAAAGTTGCAAGCAACAGAAAAGTGGGGGAGGGGGAAGATGTGACAAAGAAAGGCTAATCTAAAACAATAAACCGGGGTTACCCAGTGTCATTCCCATGGGCACTGTGGGGCTCACCAACACCTTTCCTTGTGCCCACGGGGTGTTTTTAGAAAGTGGGAGGGTCCTCATGGAGGTCTTTCCCAGCAGAGATTCCAATTGGTCACTGGAGATCTGATCTGATTTGATTTATTAAATCTCTACCCCTGTCAGAACCCACAGCTAACAACGAAGTACATGTCAGATTATAAATGCAGAGGCACAAGTGCAGAGATAAGTTTATATTTGTAAAGTTAGGTTACACCAGTTGACAATTTGAAGATTCAAGCATGAGAGATGTGGGCGTGTACTGTGGGGCTCTGTCAATCTTATCTGTGTGAGACAACTTGAAGTCTGATTGGCTGTCGCATCTGTCTTGGTTGTACACTGAGATTCTGAGAGTGACGGTTATTTTGCTACTCACTGTCAGTTGGTTTTTTCCTGAGAGCTTAACTGTAATAGCTCTATGTTGGTCTGTTGAAAATAACTCCAGATATATACAAACTGTTGTTTAATTATTCACCAGTAAATAGTTAGATAAACACCATTTAAACTTGACCGTGTTTGGTGTGATTCTTTGAGTCTTCCACAAAACAAAGAAACATTAACAAATATTTTTAACAGTACACGCATCAGGAACGGTTATACTTTCTTGCTTTCTTGCAAGAAAGTGCCAGACTCATGGAAAGAGGCAATCATTTCATTGATACCAAAGGAAGGCCAAGAACTAACGAATGTAAAGAACTACAGGCCAATTTCTCTCCTAAATAATGACTATAAGATCTTTGCAAAAATTATTGCAGAAAGAGTGAAAAACTACTTACAAACAGTGATTTCAGAAGATCAAGCGGGCTTTCTGCCAAAAAGACAAATTCGAGATAATGTAAGAATAGTAATGGACGCAGTGGAATACTATGAAAAGCACCCTGAAAAAGAGGTAACTTTTTTGTTTGTGGATGCGGAAAAAGCATTTGACAATCTTAATTGGAAGTTTATGTTACAGATGATGGAAAAAATTGATACGGGACAACAGTTCAGAAATTGTATTGAAGCTATCTATTCGGAACAAAGAGCTACACTGAATGTAAATAAAGAATTGACCGATAGCTTCAAGGTACAGAAAGGTACTCGGCAGGGTTGTCCCTTGTCACCGCTATTGTTCATTTGGGTGTTGGAGGTACTTTTACAAAAAATACAACAAGATCAAGAGATTAAGGGTTTGACACATAAAGGTTTTAAATATAAATACCGTGCTTTTGCAGATGACGTAATGTTTATTGTGGAAAACCCGACGGAAGAGTTACCGTTACTATTTCAAAAAATAAAAGATTTTGGAGAATTGGCAGGATTTTATGTAAACAAGAATAAAACGAAGCTTATTTGCAAAAATATGACGAAACAAAAACAAGTGGAACTACAAAATTTGGTACAATGTGAAGTGGTAAAGAAGACGAAATACTTAGGCATTGAGTTAACTGCAAAGAATATAGACTTATATAAGAACAATTATGAAAAACTATGGGCTAAGTTAACCCAAGACTTTAAGAAATGGGACAAAATGAACTTGTCACTGATGGGAAGAATTTCAGTTATAAAAATGAATGTCCTACCACGTTTGATGTTCCTGTTCCAAACAATACCAATACTTAGTAAGACAGATTTGCTGCAAAGGTGGCAACAAGAACTATCAAAGTTTGTTTGGGCAGGCAAGAAACCGAGAATTAAGATGAAAATACTTTGTGATGCCAAGGACAGAGGTGGACTACAGCTACCAAATCTCAGATTATATTATGAAGCGGTTTGTATGACCTGGTTGAAGCAATGGGTGAAATTAGAAAATGATAAGCTATTGGGGTTAGAAGGTCATGATTGTAGATTTGGTTGGCATGCATATTTATGGTATGACAAAACAAAAATGGATAGCTTTTTTAAGCATCATGTGGTAAGAAAAGCATTATTTGTGGTATGGATGAGATATAAAAAATATTTTGGTGATGTAAGGCCACTTTGGATTGTACCAGTGGAAGTGTTAACATCTTACTCAAGACGTAGAGACAAAGATTGGTTGCTGTATAAAGACATAATAAAAAAAGAGGGAACAGAATGGGTAATGAAAAAGCAGAATGAAATTGAATATGAATATGAATGGTTGAAATACATGCAGATCTCTGACCTTTTTAGGTCAGACAAAAGAAATTATGGTTTTAGAGAGGAAAAAAATGAAATGGAAAAGGTATGGGAGAGTGGAGGGGGAAAAGATATCTCTAAAATGTATAAAGTGTTGTTAAAATGGTATACAGAAGATGAGACTGTGAAAGAGCAAATGTTAAAATGGGCAATAAATATGAACAAGGAAATTGACATAGAAACCTGGGAATATTTGTGGAAAAATGCTATTAAGATATCACCCTGTACCAATGTTAGAGAGAATTGTTACAAAATGATGTATAGGTGGTATATGACCCCAAAGAAAATTGCAAATATGAACCAGAATATGTCAAATAAATGTTGGAAATGTAAAAAACATGAGGGCTCATTTTACCATATGTGGTGGACTTGTGAAAAAGCTACACTCTTTTGGACAAAAGTCCACAAAGAAATGCAAAAAATACTTAAGTGCTCTTTCAAGAAAGCGCCTGAAATTCTGCTTTTGGGACTAAAAATGGAAGAAGTTAACTCGACTAAAAGGACTTTATTCTGGTACCTTATTACAACAGCGAGGATGATTTATGCACAATTTTGGAAGACTGAGAAAGTACCAGAAATCGAAGACTGGATACAAAAAGTTCTGTTCATGGCAGAAATGGATAAAATTACAAAGAAGTTGAATAATCAAGAAGACAACGTGTTTTTTCAAGAATGGAATGACTTTAAAATATATCTGGAAAAGAACTGGGATGTAAAACAAAACTTAATATGTTTAGATCAATATTAAGTCAAATGATGTTATCTTGAGGTTGGATAATAACAAATGATGTGTTAATGATATAATGAAATTTGTAAGAAGGGGGAGAAGCATTGCGGGAAGCCACTGGAGGGAGGGGAGGAAGGGAATGAGGTAAACAATGGACTGAATGATTTAATCTTATATGTTATGTTCCTAAGAAAATAAAAATTTGTTTACCAAAAAAAAAAAGGAACGGTTATACTTTTATTGCAAAGCTATAGATGCAGTAACACAGGCACTGTTAAGAATGGCCACAGCCACTAGAGCATAATAGTATATAGGGTATTCGTATGCACCCCCCCCATGGCATTGACCAATTAGGTACCCTCCCGCGTGCGGGCTAAGTCAGGCAACCGTTAGATGGCTAAAGCTGAGAACCAGGAATCTCTCAGGGTACATGGGATCCCTCCAGACACCACAACCTCCTCCTGCACATCTGTAGAGATAAGTGTTACAGCAAAGGCAGAACAACAGGGATAGGAATGCAATAACAATTACCAAGACACAGAATGAACTCCCCAACCCCCATGGCAGCATAGCTGACAACCCCGCCCTTCCGGCCTAGGCCGGCTCAGGGCGGCTTACGTAAAAACAACATAAAATTTACAATACTATAGAATAAAGATTAAACAGCATCAGTCAATACAAATAACAATTCTAAAACCATAAAACATAATAAAGTGCTAGCTGCGATGGTTCCACAGTGGTTGTTGTTGTTGAGTTTGGAACAGTCAACGCAAAAGGCTCACAAAAACTGATGCCAGCATCTCTAAGGTGTCACTAGGCTTTGGTTTAATTTTGACTCCATTTCAATGTGTACCTTTTAATTATGCTTTCAGCCTTTTAAAACTGTCGCGGAGTCGTGTCAGAAAGGAACAAAACCCTACCAATGTAGACAATTGGTAGCTGATCTACAGGGAACTAAATTTGCAGTCAATTTTAAATATTGGCTTATCAGTTCTCCCAAAAGTGTTAACCATTGATTTAACTTCCAGCCCTTGAGGATGTTAACAGCATTTAACTTTTTTTCTGAGGAGAGTTCAATTCATTTCCTTTCTCCACGTGATTTGTGCGTCAATGAGTCTGTATTGTACATATTACAAATGGTATGCATTGCACACGTAAATATATAAACTGTGCAGGCACTCACAACAGGAACAACAGAAACTGAGACCCAAACAGCAGAGAATGCCATTTTATTTCTTGGTTGCTTTTTTTTTTTTAATAAAGTGATAAAAAGGTAAAGGTTCCCTTGCTCGAAAGTCAGTCGAGTCTGACTCTAGGGCTGCGGTGCTCATCTCCGTTTCAAAGACAAAGAGCCGGCGCTGTCCGAAGATGTTTCCGTGGACATGTGGCCGGCATGACTAAACACCAAGGCGCACGGAACGCTGTTACCTTCCCACCGAAGTGGTACCTATTTATCTACTTGCAATTTCTTGCTTTCGAACTGCTCGGTTGGCAGGAGCTGGAACTAGAGACGGGAGCTCACTCCATCATGCGGCACACTCGGGTCTTGAACTGCTGACCTACCGACCTTCCACAGCCTGCGGTTCAGCGTCTTAACCACTTGAGCCATGAAAAATATAGTAGATGGAGTATCAGACAATCATCAGGGAGTCCCAAATCCATGTATCTTATTTATGCTTATTTTTTATTTATATCCTGCTGTTCTTCCTGATCAGGGATCAAAAGCCACTTTCCATATCCCACCCCCACTTAGTCTTCACAGCATCAACTTTGTGAGGGTAGGTGAGGCTGAAAGCATGTGACAAACCCCAAGATCATTCTGCAGGATTCCACGTGTGAGGAAGGGGTTCAGACCCAGGCAACCCTGGTTCTAGTTCAGTGCTCGAGCCCGCTACACCACACCAGCCCTTCACTGAGTTATATGGGACCACGTAATCTCTCTCACGCTAACCTACATCACAGGGTTGTTATGCTGCCTCAACTTCCTTGGAGGAAAGTGTTGATAAAAAAGAACTAGATTAGCGACCTTCAACAAGGTAATGCCCGTGGGTTTCCTGGTACCCATTTGCTTCCTCCACAAAGATCTCTTCCCCAAAGCAATGAGCCAATCCTTACTGAACTGGAGTAAATAAATGCTTCAGGGTGGTGTGGTGGTTAAGAGAAATCGGTTCGATAAAATTTTGCGGATGGTTGCATTCAATTTTTTTTTGGAAAAATCCGGTCCGAGAAGAGGCCGCTCCGCAGGGACGTGCCTCGGAGGGCCGTCTTTGCCGCCCCGCACGGAGCGAGGCAGCCCGACATCCGGGGGAAGCCAGGGGGCGGGGCCGGAGGTTTCTTCAGGCCGGCCTCTGCCCCCGCCTTCAGTCGCCTCGCTGCGCTCAGGAGAGGAGGGAGCTCCTGAGCTTCGGTGCTCCGGAGGCAGCGAGAGGCGGCTCGAAGAGGCGGCGGTCGGAGCTCTGTGTCGGCTGGAAGAGGCGGCAGTCGGAAGCGCGGCGGCGGCTTCGGCGGCGGCATCGGCGGTGAGGCGGCAACGCCGAGGGAGCAGCTGCTGAGGCCGGGGAAGCGGCCGGGCGAGGCTTCGCACCGGCCGCTTGGTCGCAGGCCAGGGAGCGGTCTCGGAAGCGGGTGGTGGCGCCGGGACTGACCTGGGTGGCAGGAGGCCCACGCAAGCTAAGGGGCTGCATGTTAGGCTAAATTTGGGCCCCGTGGGGACGGCTAGTGAAGGAGGAAGTCGGGGCAGGGTTCCCCCCCCTTGCTGCGTGTGCGGGCCGGGGAGAAGCAACTGGCTGGGCCCGAGGGCTTGCTGGTTCCTGTGACTGCCCCCCCCCAAGTAGCCGGCTGGGAGGACCGGCCGTTGGCGCCTGGGCTTTGTGACTTAAACCCTGCAGTGGGGCAGGGGCGGTTTTTGGCAAGGGTGCGCTTGGTGGTACCCGTTTCTGGGTCAGGCCTGGCGAGGACCATTCCTCTTTTGGGGGGAATTCCATTGCTTCCCGGTTTGGTGGCTTGAAACCTCCCCTTTCGCTTTTGGAGGCAGCCATTTTGTGTCACTGGCCAGGTTCTCTTTCACTTTTGGGGCGACCATTTTGGGCAGTGTAAAGGGCTTACTTTCATTTTTGGGGCAGCCATTTTGTGGTGGGCAGCCATTTTAGGTGGTGAGCTGTTGGCTGGCTCTTATTTGGCCATCCAGGCTTATCCAATTGGTATTAAGTCGCCTTTGAATAGCAGGCTTGCCATTCCTTTCATTGTTAGCAGCATGGGGCCTAAGAGAAGTTCGGGTAAGGGCAAAGGCAAAAGTAAGGGCAAGCAGCCAGCCCCCAAAGCTCCTCCAAAAAGGCCTGCGCCCGCTCCTGCTTCCTCTTCTGATGAGGAGGGCCAGGATGAAGTTCGGAGAGCCATTCTAGAACGCTTGATGGCCGTGGAAAAAGCTTCAGGGGTTCCTCACCCGCAGCTATCGTCAGGCCAAGGGGGCAGAAGGGAGACTCGTTCTTTGCGGAACAAACGTTTCCAGGCTGAAATTTTAACCCGTTTGTCCTTGGTTGAAGGCAAGGTGGCAGCAAGTGGTGAATCCGGATGTGGTGGACCGGCTCAGCCTGATGATGAGCGGCCTGGACCCTCTCAACCGGGGCCCTCCAGAGGTATGGATGTGCGGTCCGCCCCCATCCCATCGGGTGAGTTGGCTGGTAAGTCAGTGGGAGGTGACTTGGCTGCTTCCCCCTGGCCTTGGGGGCCCAGTGGGTCTTCAGTTCCGCCAGGCATAGATCCATCTGTAGGGCACTGTGTCCATGGCGGTCAACTGGGTTCCGGGTCGTCGGTGCAGCGTCAGGGCAGTTGGCCACCGTCAGGGTGTTGTGGGCATGCCTTAGGGAGTGTGGGGCAGTGCCTTAGTTCCACAGGTATTAGTGGTGCATCCTATTGTGGCATTTCTCCTTCGGCCTTACCTTACGGAGATGTGGCTTTGCCATTGGGCGACCATTTGTTGCCTGCCACACGGGAAAAAATCTGCAAAGGCGAGTACGTTGACGTGTTTTCCCTCCTTTTTCGGGAGTTGGAAAAGAAAGACAAAGATGATTTGGAAGATAAGGACAAGGAAAAACTGAGGAAGATGCGGGTTGATCGCACGTGGGCCAATTGGGTGGCTGGTTTTGTGGTCTATGCAGGGGTTCTGGCCCGGTCACAGCCTTGCCGGGGCGCAGCCCTATTTCAATATTTTGATATTATTTATAAGGCTTATACAGGTTTTACTGGACCGGCGTGGCTCCAGTATGACGAAGGTTTCAGAAGGCGAGCCGCAATGAACCCCGCCATGCGGTGGGACCAAGTACACCCCAATCTGTGGCTGCAGGTGATGTCTCCGGCTCGGCCTAATGCGGGGGACCGCTCACACAGCGGGCATCTCGTGCAACGTATGGCAGCTTCCCCCACGCCCCGCTTTGCGGCGGGGCAGGTGGTTCAACCCCGCCAGATCTGTTGGGAATTTGGGGCGCAAGGCGCATGTAGTCGGAAAGTCTGCCAGTTCAGGCACGAATGCCCCCTGTGTAGCGGCCCTCACCCATTCTCGGCCTGTTTCCGGGGCAAGCCTCGGAAAGGTCGCAAGCGCTTTGAAGCCGGTGGCCAGGGACTGGGTGCTGGTAAAGGGACCCAGTCCCATAAAGGTGAAAGTGCTTGAGCTGTGGTTACGGGAGTATCCTAACAAGCATGATAGTGTTTATTTGTTGCAAGGTTTCAAGTTCGGTTTTCGTATTCCCTGTTTGGCTCCAAGGGCGGCCTTTATGGCACCTAATTTGGCATCAGTTAGGGGCATGGAACACGTAGTGCGGGAAAAAATTGCTAAGGAAAAAGCGGAAGGGAGGATATTGGGTCCGTTCCATGTCCCTCCAGTTCCCAACCTGAGGGTTTCCCCCTTGGGCATTGTCCCTAAGAAGGCCAGGGGGGAATACAGATTGATACATCATCTGTCTTACCCCCGGGGGGAGTCAGTTAACGATGCCATTCCACAGTTTCTTTGTTCAGTAAAGTATACTTCTTTTGACCAGGCGGTCAAGGTGGTACGCAAATGTGGAGTAGGGGCAGAACTAGCCAAATGCGACATTAAGTCGGCATTTAGGTTGCTGCCAGTCCACCCGGATGATTTTGAATTGTTGGGGTTTTTCTTTGAAGGTCAGTATTATATGGACCGGGCGTTGCCGATGGGCTGTTCGGTCTCTTGTGCAGCTTTTGAGCGATTTAGCTCGTTCCTTGAGTGGGCTCTTAGGGGGCGCACCGGGATTTCCACGGTGGCGCATTACCTTGACGACTTTTTGTTTGCAGCCCCTGGAGGTTCGGGGAAGAGTTGGGTGTGCCCTTGGCACATGAGAAGACCGAGGGCCCTACGACTCGCTTGGTGTTCCTTGGGGTAGAGTTAGATACTGTGGCTCAGGCTTCTAGATTGCCAGCTGATAAATTGGTGGACCTTAGACAGCGGATCGTTGATTTCATGAAGAAGAGGAAGGCATCCCTTAGGGAGTTCCAGCAACTGTTGGGGCACCTGAATTTTGCCTGTAAAGTGGTGGCCCCTGGTCGGGCCTTTTTGCGCAGGTTGTGTGACTCGCTGAAGGGTCTGCGCCTTCCTTACCATAGGACCAGGGTTACAGCTGGGATTAA
>NW_015175442.1:148177-148308 GCF_001447785.1 Gekko japonicus
TCGCCCTGGAACATCATGGCAAGGGAAGGGTCGGCTGACCCGTAGCCTTGCCAGGCCGCAATTCTGCCCTCCTGTCTGTATGTTGCCGTTATGCTTTCAGCTTGTTAATACAAGTGGCCCGTTAGTACACC
>NW_015175442.1:148612-224142 GCF_001447785.1 Gekko japonicus
CCGGGGCAAACTAACATGCAGTTAACCTGTGGAGGTTCTGTGGAGGTACCGTGGAGGTTCCGTGGGTAGGGAGAGGTGTTGATCACAGGACACGCCTGCGCGCAACAAAGAAGCGCGCGGTGCGGCAAACTGGTTTTCTTTTTTTGTGTACACGACGAATGCGCTTGCTCCGTTGGGTGCGTGTGCGCATCCACAAAGACTTGGGGGGAAAAAACTTTTTCGCAAGGGGACATGGGCGGGCGCTGGATGCCACCGGAAACGCGATCAGACGCCCGCCCTTGCCCCGCGGTTTCCGGAAACTAGTACCTCCGTGGTACTAGTTTTTTGCTGCATGTTTTCGGCAGGAAGCCTTGGTTGTGCCACGGAAGCGCTACGCTTCCCAGATGTGCCGGTGAGATCGCGCCCGGAAAATCTGCCTGTCTTCTGTCTCTCTTGCGTGGCTAATGTTCCGTGTGACCGCAGCCATTGAATGGTTATTGTAATGTATTCATAAGCTGCCATTGAATGCATTATGTGTTGTGAAACATTTGATTGAAAAGCTATGTTAAGCTTCGTCCTGGGCTAGGATCCAAATCCATCCAATCGTATTGCTAGCCCAGGAAGCACCTAGCCAATCACTTTACAGCAAGCTCCCTGAGCGGGAACGTCCGTGATTGGTCCTTATCTGAACAACTGTATTGGTTGGTATTTGTACAGTGGGTGTGGCTACATTAGCCAGGAGAGTTTAAAAGCAGGACTACTGCAATGTAAAAGCTGAACTGTTCTGTTCTGGCTATCAGATGTTGATCCGTGTTGGAGTTGTGTTCGAGTTAAAGCTGTGTTCTTGTTGAATCACTCTCTGACTTCTTTGTTAAGCGAGCGACTTCACAGTTATGAAGTTATAAATGTTATAAAATTAATAAAAAATAGAGTTACAAAAAAAGAGAGCAGTGGACTCTAAGCTGTAGAACAAGGTTTGATTCCCTACTCTCCCACATGAAGTCTGCTGGGTGACCTTGGGCTAGGGTACCTGTTGTGGAGGAGGAGGACTGGATTTATACCCTGCCCGTCACTTGATGTCTCAGCACAGCTTACAATCTCCTTCCCTTCCTCTCCCCACAACGGACACCCTGTGAGGTAGGTGGGGCTGAGAGAGCTCTGACAGAAACTGCTCTTGAGAGAACAGCTCTGAGAGAACTGTGACTGACCTGAAGTCACCCAGTTGGTTGCATGTAGAGGAATGGGGAATCAAACCCAGTTCTCCAGAGATTAGAGTCCACTGCTGGTAACTACCAGTGTTCCCACTAAGCTGAGCTGGTGTGAGCTAGCTCACAGTTTTTTTAGCCTCCGACTCACACCTTTTTGTCTTAGCTCAGGAAGGAGGGCTCCAGAGCAAACTAATTTATGCAGTCGCCAAATTGCTCGCTCACAGCTTTAATGCCAGTACCTCACAAAGTAGAATTTTTGCTCACAAGACTCCACGGCTAAGTGAGAGCATTGGTAGCTACTACTCTAAGCCAAGGAGAAGAAGGCAATGTGATTGGAAGCCACTTTGAGACTCTTGAAGGTAGAGAAAAGTGGGGTATAAAAATCCTTCTTCTTCTCCTCCTTGGCTTAGTGAAGAACCCAGGAACCCTCACCTTTGTGTTTTCAGGGAGTGCGGCGCTCCTTTAGCGCAACGTTGAAACATCCAGTGAAGGAAACCCAACAACTTCTCTAGACAACCTATTCTACTCTGCCTTCCTCCCCACATGAATCTACCTTACAGCAACTTAACCCCTTCAAAAAACAGTGAATTTTACACATGACAAGTGCTTCAAATCCTGTCAGATATTTTGTCTTTTGACCCCTCTAAATAATGTTGCTTAAAAAAAAAAGGCACCTAGAAATCTTTCTGGTACATTTGATGGGATTCATTTCTCAAGACTCTTTACTCGTTGTCCTACTGTGATCCCACACTGTGAGGTGAAGACAGGTGTCTGGGAATTATCATACATTTCCCCCCACTGCTTGTCCATCACAGAAAGAGACACCACACTTCCCTTTTTCTGTCTGTGGAGACTCTCCTTTTGAAAGGCTTCATCTAGAAGGAGGAAAAGGCCCAACCACTTTTAAAAGTCAAAAAATCCTGCTGAAACAGTTAATTGCTCTCGACGGGCAGTCTGAGCCACACACACGACTCCAATAATATCATTTAAAATGTGGAGATGGTTTTCGCTGGTTCGGCTTTGGGTGTTTGGGCTCTCCTTCTATTCAATTTAGTGCTCCAAATGAACTCATATCATAGCCCATTATTGAGGAAAATGACCACCTGCCTCCCCCATATGTTGACTCCATTTTTAAATACTTCCCTTTGAAAGTCTTGAAACTCATTAAAGTGGCAGGGCATTCGGCACAGCGAATATGGCAGCCGAACAAAGGATTTCAGGGAACATTATTTTCTCATTTGAAAGCATATTTTTTTCCTTTTGTGGGTCCTGCATTATTTCCCCCCCCCCCTTTGTCCTTTTAGCTCTCGTTGCCCCCCCTTGGTGACTTTCAATTCATGTGTTCTCTTGATGCCATAATAATAATCTGGCTTCTCCCCTCCTCTCAACACCCCCCCCCCACCTTACACTTTTCCATTTGCTTCTAGCAAATGTTTTCGATGGACTCTGACTTTCTTTTTTGCCCTGGCCAGATTTTCTCAGGCTTTGCAATTAAGGACCTCTTTAATGGAAAATGGAAATATTTGTACACGGTATGCCGATGTCTTAGAGTCCTAGTGGAATCCTCCGTACTCCTTGTATGTAGAAGAAGAGAAGAGCTTGGATTTATACCCTGCCCTTCACTACCTAAGGGAGTCTCAGAGCATTAGTTGCTGTAGATTTTCCGTGAATCAGAGCAGTTTACAATCTTCTTTCCTTTCCCTTCCCCTCCCGACAACAGACACACTGTGAGGTAGGTGGGGCTGAGAGAGCTCTGACAGAAGCTGCTCTTTTTCAAGAACAGAACTATGGCTTGCCCAAGGCCATCCAGCAGGTGCAAGTTGAGGAGTAGGGAGTCAAACCCGGTTCTCCCAGATTAGAGTCCGTGCACTTAACCACTACACCAAACTGGCTCTGTACCAGAAACTCTTACAACTGAGGGATATATAAAGCTGCCTTGAGCAATATCACAATTAGCTGCTGTAGATTTTCAAGATTGTATGGCCGTGCTCTTGGCAATGTAGGACCTGACATTTTGTCAGTAGCTGTGACTGGCATCCTCAGAGGTATAACACAGAAAGATGGAGTATTCTCTGTGTCAAGGAGAGAAGAAAAATGGTAGGCAGGTCATTTATATCTACTCAGGAAGGTGGGGTCTTGTAGGAATTCCCCAGGCTATGGACATGCTAATGCAGGAGCTTTTCTGAGGAAGTTCTTTTGTATATGGCCCCCGGTCACACAGGCCGGATATCGCGGGGGGGAGGCGTGGCTAATTTCCCCGGAGGAAACTAACGCGCTGCCGCCCGAGCACACGTCCCGGTTGGGGTCCCGTGGTTAGGGGGGAGATGCCGACCAAATGGGTATCCTGCAGCGCAGCACAGAAGACGCACCGCGCGATCGCACTAGCAATCGCTCTTTGTGCACATGCGCTGTTGGGCACTGTTGCGCAACCTGCAGAGACTTGGGAGATAAAAAAACCCCTTGTGTGCGACGAACAGTGGCAGGCGCCAGATGCCACGTAAGTCCACCGGAAATGCGATCAGACGCCTGCCCTTGCCCCGTGGCTTCCGGAAACTAGTACCTCGGAGGTACTAGTTTTTTACTCCGCATCTTCGACGGGAAGCCTCGGGTTAGCCACGGGAGCTCTATGCTTCCCAGATGTTGCGGTGTGATTGCGCCCGGAAAATCCGCCTACCATCTGTATCATCAGTGCGGCAAATGTTCCGTGTGACCGCAGCCATGGATTGTTTATTAAAATGCCACTGGCTTCCTTCAGAATTCTTTGGGTGGTTTGCCAGAGGACAAAAGCATATAATTCACTTTGAATTTCACCTTCATCAGTGTTTGTTTGGTCAAAATCAATAGATTTGTGGAACTGTCCTTCATGCCTCATAGCTGTTGAATCAGTGGCGAGGGGTCCTAGGGCTGCAAATGCTGGATTGGGGGTTTCCTGGAGATTTGGGGGTGGATACTGAGGAAGGTTCGTGCAGGGGAGGGGCCTCAATGAGTCATAGCACCACCAAGGTCAACCTGTAATGCAGACTTTTCTCCAGGGCAACTGACCTCTGTAATCTGGAGATCAGTTGTAATTCTGGGAGATCCCCGGGACCTACCTGGATGCTGGAGGCCCTAGCTATGACAGTAGTATAGAATCTGCTTTGCATGCAGAAGGTCCTGGGTTCAATCCCAAACATCTCCTCTTGAAAGGATCAGATTGTAGGTCATGCCAAAGGCCTCCACCTGAGACCCTGGAGAGCTGCTGTGGCCACCTCCAGTTTTTAAATGCCACACGATTCTTTAAAAAATAGCTTGAGACTTTTGCGTTGAGACTTACGACTTAATATCCTGCTGTCCATGCAGAAACCCAGCTAATGTGGAAACTAGTTCTTCTGATAACGGTCTGAATATATGCTGCGGACTACACAGGTGCAAACGAAAACACACGCCATGTATTCTATTCAATGTTAGTTGTCCAAAGGACGCAACTGACTTGTCAAGCACAAAAAGAGGACAAGGAGCCAAGGGTTCCATGTTTTAGAGAGCCAGTTCGGTATAGAGGTTATGGGCACAGACTCTAAACTGGGAGAACCGGGTTCGATTCCCCACTCCTCCACATGTAGCTGCTGGTGTGACCTTCGGTCAGTCACAAGTTCTTTCAGAGCTCTTCTCTCAAGCGTAATCCTGGAAAGAGCTCTCTCAGCCCCACCAACTCACAGGGTGTCTGTTGTGGAGAGAGGAAGGAAAAGGAGATTGTAAGCCACTCTGAGACTCTGAGTGAAGGGTGGGGTATAAATCCAAACTCTTCTTCTTCTTCTTCTTCTTCTTCTTCTTCTTCTTCTTCTTCTTCTTCTTCTTCTTCTTCTTCTTCTTCTTCTTCTTCTTCGACAAGTCAGTCAATTTATTGACCCAGAGGACCATGACACGGAAGGATAATGCCTCTTCTGCAGTAAATAATATGATTCAGTTAACTAGACAAAAGCAGCCACTAGCTACAATAGACCAACAGCTACTCTATGACACAGGAGCAAAGCTGATCGACGTGGGGCTGTGTTTGTGATGAACTTCCCCAGGGGCCATCAAGGCAGTCCTGTGAGGAGCTCTCCTCTCATGCAGTCTTGGGGATTCCAACAAGCTGACTTATGGCAAGCCTGCAGAATTTTCAAAGCAAGAGATGTTCAGAGGTGTTTTGCCATTGCCTGGCTCCACGTCTGACCCTGGTATTCCCTGGTGATCTCCCATCCAAATACTAAACAAGGTCGACCCTGATTAGCTTCCAAGATCTGATAAGCTTAGCCTAGCCTGGGCTATTCAGGTCAGGGCCTGGTGAGCATATTTGCTCCAAAATTCTCAGTATACCTAGTGAGCAGAGGTCCATCAGTGGCTATTAGCCACAAGGTATAGATAGGAACTCTCAGGCTGGGGCAAGGGATGCTCTGTATTCTTGGTGCGTGGGGGTGTTGGAACAAGTATTCAGCATGTGTGATGTGTATGTGTATTAGATCATGCCAATCTAGATGACAGGTGTCAGAGTGACTGTCAGTCCAGGTAACCAGACCAAACCGGTTCTGGCTGGTGCAATGCTGATCTGTAATCTGAGTGACTCAGCATGAATATGATTGGCTGTCCCATGTATATAGTTGTGTGTGATCTGTACACTGTGTGCTTATTCGTATGTTGACTGTCTGGCGAAGCACTTTGCCAGTGTGAGCTGTGATCTGTACCCTGTGTTCCCGAAAATAAGACCTACCCCCAAAATAAGCCCTAGCAGGATTTCTATGCATTTGTGGTATAAGCCCTAGTGTGTCTTCTTGAGAAAAAATAAATATAAGACAGTGTCTTATTTTCGGGGAAACATGGTAAATAAACTTCACTGTATATAGTTGACCACTAAGAACTGAGTCAGTGTGGTTTACTACAGTGGGACTTCAGCAGGGAGCAAGTGGATTATTGGTTTGAACAACGGTGACCTGGGGATGCCAGGAGCGCACTCCGCAACAGGGGGGGGCAACAGTGGGAGGGCTCCTAGTGTCCTGCCCCCACTGCTGGACCTCCTGATGGCACCTGGTATTTTTGGCCACTGTGTGACAGAGTGTTGGACTGGATGGGCCATTGGCTGGATCCAACATTGGCTTCTCTTATGTTCTTATGACAGTGAAGAGTAGGACAGAGTTATATGAGACAGACTAGTCAACCCCTCAGTCTGGACTCATCACATGACTTAGAAGAGAACATCCTGTCCATTACTGAACAGAGTAGGACAGAGTTGTCAGCCAATGGTTAGACCTCGGATGAACTGCCAGTCTCCTTTGCTCCAATGGCAGGTGAGGAAGTCTTAAACTTCTACACGATTCATCTACCCAACTCATTTCAGTTCCGGGAGCGTATCTATGTATGCCAAGGAATACATGCAGATCTGCTTATTCCACTGAAATAAAAGCAGAAGCCCTTGTGGGAAAGGATGTCCAAAATGTCAGTCAGAGCTCTGATACACATACAAAAAACAAATCAGAGTGAATGACTGAATGTAAACTTTCCCAGTGGGGAAGTTATCTTCGAATTTTTCAGTGGTTCTGTCAAGTGACTCTAACATGTAATATAAACAATACAAGATCCTCCATATTTCCCTGGTGGTTGACCATTTTTCTGTAGTATGTTTCAAAGAAGATACTGGTAAGCCTGGGTGCTCTGGCCAATCACAGTTCACATGACTTCAAGGACATGCATGCCTTTCAGATGTCACCCAAAAATATACAGAACACCCACAGTGGAAATCTTGAGACCTTTAACACCTTTATTTCCCTAGATATCACATGCCCACCATAATTTTAAAGTATTTTAAAAGGCTCAAAAAGAAGAAGAAGAGATTGGATTTGTACCCCGCCCTTCACTTGGAGTCTCAGAGCAGTTTACAAACTCCTTTCCCTTCCCCTACCCACAACAGACACCCTGTGAGGTAGGTGGGGCTGAGAGAGCTCTTGACAGAAACTGCTCTGACAGAACTATGCCTTTGCCCAAGGTCATCCAGCAGCTACAAGTGGAGGAGTGGGGAATCAAACCCGGTTCTCACAGATTAGAGTTCACACTTAACCACACACTCACACTTAAGTGCATGAAGAGCATGAAGACATTATCTCTCTACTGTTGCTTGTCTCAGCATCTAGTATATATGCATATATTGACTCTGAGCTTAGAGGCTTCATTGAACTATTATGACTATCAGCCATTGATAGGGGTCATTCTAACCCTTTGAAAAGTCCATCCTGATTAGTGGTCATTGCTATAACTCATTTCCATAAATTATATGTTATATAAAAAAAAATTAAAATTTATTTTAAGCACATAAGAGAAACCATATTGAATCCGGCCAGTGTCCCATCCAATCCAACACTGGCTGCTGTCTCTCACACACTAAATAACCCACTTTCAATCCACTTTCCAACTGGATTTTTGTTCTGTCAGCTGGCAAAATCCAGTTGCAAAGTGCATTGAAAGTGGATTGAAAATGGATTGTTTAGTGTGTGTGACGGCAGCCTCTGTGTCACACAGTGGCCAAAACTCAGGTTTTCTTGGACCAAAACGTACTGCTGATTGATTTCATGAGACGACCCCAAATTTAGTAGGAGATAAATTTTGATCACCCCTACCCATGCCCAGTCAGATTTTATAAACCTCCATCCTGTCATGTTTGAGGGAGAGGCTGTGGCTCAGTGGCGGAGCATCTGTTCGTCAGGAAGAAGGTCCCAGGTTCAATCCCTGGCATCTCCAGTTAAGAGGACCAGGTGATGTGAAAGACCTCTGCCAGGGACCCTGGAGAGCTGTCGCCAGTCTGAGTAGACATTACTGACCTTGATGGACCAAGGGTATGATTCAGAATAAGGCAGCTTTATCTCAGGTGTCCCTCCTTAGTCACCTCTTTTTAAAAAAAAATCTAAAAAGCCTTGAATGTCTTAGTCTTTTTTCAGAGAGATGTTCCAGGGCTCTTTTTGTAGATAAAGCCCAGCAGGAACTCATTAGCATAATAGGCCACACCCAACAGCAGAAACTCATTAGCATATTAGGCTACACCCATGACAGCACAGCTCATTAGCATATTAGGCCACACACCCATGTTACCAGAAGTGTGGTCATCCAGCCACACCCACCTTTTGCTTCTTATTCTGCTTGCCTTGTTTGTTGTCAAAACCCAGGGCTTTTTTGTAGCAGGAACTCCTTTGCATGTTAGGCCACACACCCCTAATGTAGCCAATCCTAATGCGTTTCTGCTGTTGGGTGTGGCCTGTTATGCTAATGAGTTCCTGCTAGGCGTGGCCAACTTGGGAGCCAGCCGGAACTCCGTTCCTGTGCGTTCCTGCCCAAAAATAGCCCTGCCCAAACCTCTTGTTCATTTTGGTTGTCCCTTTCTATTACTGTGGCAACATTTGTGAGATGGGTGGTCAGAACAGCTTACGGGGTTCTAAATGTGGCCTGATTATCGTTATGATATGTCCTATTTATTTTCAGCCCATAGGTGTAAGTATTATAATGGGGACTGGAGTGGCCGGCCCCGGGACTGATCATAAAAGCCTCCGGATTGGATTGACCACAAACAAGGTAGGGGTAGGGGATCCTATGTGACTGGGGGACTCCTCCAGTATGCAGGGAAATAAGAGTTCATAAACTATCCTAAAAGGGGGGGGACCCAAAATCCAAACAGCCCAATGAGAACTGAATATGCCCCCCTGAGGCATGGGAAGTTGAAAGCAGCTGAGAGCCTGTTAAAGGGAAAGGGGGCGTACATAGGGTTGTCAATTCTGGCTTGAGAAATACCTGGAGATTTGGGGTAAGTACACGGGGAGGGTAGAATTAGGGGGATGGAGTTCAATCAGTATTCCAGTGGGTGTGATGCCATACAGTGTGCCCTATGAAGCTGCCCTTTCCTCCAGGGAAACTGATCTCTGCAGTATGAAGATCAGTTATAATTCTGGGAGAATTCTGGGGCCTATCTTGAAATTGGTAATGCTAAGAACAAGAAGGGGGACCCGTGATACTCATGGGGGGGAGGAGCTCCATGCGGAGTAGGAAGAAACAGCCACAGGTAAGCCTTCTCCTCCCCGGCACCAACATCGAGGCCCATGCGGCTCCCAGCCACCAGGTCCACCAAGCCTTCTCCCCCCACAGCACCAATGGTGAGGCCCGTGTGGCTCCTGTCAAATCTTCTCCCCCGGCACCAATGGCGAGGGCTGCGCGGCTCCTAGCCGTTGGGCCTGCCTGAGTGGCTGGCCTGCCAAGCCTTCTCCCGCCATCCCCGTGACAGCTGCGGTAGTGGCGAGGCAGTTCTCAAAGCGTTCTCTGCACATGCGCAGGGAACGCTCTTTTACTTTTGGGGGGATTTAAGTATCTCCCCTATAGTCACTCTCTAGGATTGCCAAACTCCAGGTGGGTCCTAAAGTTTTGCTATAATTTCAAGTGATCTCTGGATGACAGAGCTCTGTTCCCCTGGAGAAAATGCTTGCTTTGGAGGGTGGACTCCATGGCACTATACCCTGCTGAGGTTCCTCCCACCCCCAAACCTTGCCTTCCCCAGGCTCCACCCCCCCAAATCTCCAGGAATTTTCCAATCCAGAGTTGCATCCTTATCACAGCTTCCCCCCTCCCCCAGCTTAAGAACATAAGAGACGCCAATGTTGGATCAGGCCAAAGGCCCATCCAGTCCAACACTCTGTATCACACAGTGGCCAGAAATACCAGTGCCATCAGGAGGTCCACCAGTGGGGCCAGGACATTAGAAGCCCTCCCACTGTTGATCCCCCCCAAGCACCAAGATGACAGAGCATCACTTGCCCCAGAGCCCCTATCTATACCTTGTGGCTAATAGCCACTGATGGACCTCGAATTCCCTTCTACCCGGCTTGCTAAATTTTAACACTGTCCATTGTTGAGAAACTTCTGGCTAACATGGGAGCTATTTCATAGCCTTTTGGAAATTGAGATTCCTACTATTGGATTGTTTGAAAAATACCACCACAACACAGAATTTTGATAAAGAACTCGAAACGAACTCTGGAAACTCGAGATGTTCGTCATTTGACCTATGGAATAAAAGAAGAAATTTGAAATAATACATCAGAATAAGCCTACATTTGATTGTCATTGTTCTGTAATTTTTGAACTTATTGCAGCAATTGCATATTTGTTATTCTTAGATTGCTGTGCCCTCGATTGTATCATTTGCTAAACTTTAAAGCAGAGAGACTTGAAAATGCTTTATGGACACTTTGTCAGCTCAGTATGCAGACCCGGAGTGCTTGGCACATCTGTGTCTTAAGCATGTCACTGTAAGGGGACTCCAAGAAACAGAGGCTCCTCCTGTATCCTGGCCTCTGACTTTCACACCATTAAGTCTGCATCTGCATTGACAAGGCAGGACTGCACAGCTATCCTAAATTGATTTCAAAATTAGGAGCCCCTCGGCTCAGCTACCTACTGTGCCCGGCGAATGCGCCCAAGTCTGAAGTCCTGCAGGGCCATTCAGACCGTAGTGGCCAACTGTTCAATCATTTTCTCCCGGCAAACTGTCAAGGTACCACTTCTGCTTTCCAAAAAGAACATAAATTCGATGCGGCCCAAATGGCTCAGCAAAACTGGAGTTCCTTAGCAACACAGTGGGACTAGATACTGAGTAAACAGGCATGGGATCATGCTTTTCACACACATTTTATTCTTATTATAAAATGTTCTTTTTAAGAGGAATGAAGGGATCAAATCGACTTCTACTGGGGGAAAAAACGTATTTGAGGACTGCTGAATTATTTTTCTTCCAGTATGTTGAGGCTTGCAAGCTCCTGGGAAATTCCTGGATATTTGAGGGTGTCACCTGGGGACAGTTGGGCTTGGGGAGGGGAGGGATTGGATATCGGGGGGGGGGTATAATGGCATAGAGTCCTCCCTCCAGAGCAGCTATTTTCTGTAGGGAACTGATCTCTCTGGTTTGGAGATCACTTGTGATTCTTGGAGATCTACAAACTCCACCTGGAGGCTGGCAACTCTAAGGGTGAATGAAAAAAGGAAAAAGAACTGTGACAATTTAGCGCTTGGTAATATATTCATAAATCATAATATACAATAACAGAAAATAAGTAATATATATAGTGAATGTAGATGGTGGTCTCCGGAATGGTGAGCCATTTCGACAATGATCTTCTTCTGAACAGTGGTGAGTGGTGAGAGTTTTTACAATTATTTAAAATATTAATATATATGTATGTGGAGCGATGTAATTATTATTGAATAACAATGAAAATGTATTGTAACAGCTATTGTTGTACTTTTTAGAATCAATAGTATATTTCCAATATGTCACCAAGAGAAATGAATTGTTGAAAGACAGTTTTTGTAAGGCTTCATACTATTTTTATACTTATTCATATTATATATTTGCACACTGTTATATTTATTTTAAATGAGACTTGTATTGTTATATTTGATAAGGTACACACCCTTGTTCAGAAGAAGATCACTGTTGAAACGGCACACCATTCCGGAGACCACCGTCTACATTCACTATATATATTACTTATTTTCTGTTATTGTATATTATGATTTATGAATATATTACCAAGCACTAAATTGTCACAGTTCTTTTTCCTTTTTTCCTTGGTCTTATTACTGTGCCCATTCTTGTAACTAAACTCTAAGGGCGAACCACAGTGGTGAGGCCAGTGACAAAATGGCTGCCACAAGCCAGGGCTCATCACAACATGAGGGGCCATGGCTCAGTGGCAGAGCATCTGCTTGGCATGCAGAAGGTCCCAGGTTCAATCCCCACCCTGGCATCTCCAGTTAAAAGGATCTGTTGGTAGGTGATGGGAAAGACCTCTGCCTGAGATCTTGGAGAGCCACTGCCGGTCTGAGTAGACAATACTGACCATGATGGACCAAGGATCTGATTCAGGTTAAGACAACTTCATGTTTGGAGGTTCCAAGCCGAGTGCAGGCATATTCCTCCTTGCCGCTCCAAACTATTCCTCTTCTAATCTGAGACTGTTCAAGAGGAAAATCCATCACCATGACCAAAAAACGCAGTTGGATTATTACTCGAAAGAGAGTACAAATTAGCAGCTATTGACCGACCTCCCATGATCAGACTTTCCCAGTGATCTTGGTGAGCCATCTGGGAGATATGAGTTCAGTTTCCCACTCTGCCATGGAATTTCCTGGGTGACCTGGGACCAATACTCTGGAGGGTGGCCAACTTCCAGGCGGGGCCTGGAGATCTCCTGGAATGGCAAGAGACCTCCAGACAACAGAGCTCAATCCCCCTGGAGAAAACGGCCGCTTTGGAGGGTGGACTGTATGGCACTGTACCCTGATGAAGCCCCTCCCCAAACTCCACCTTCCCTAGCTCGACTCCCAGATCGCCAAGGATTTCTCAACCCAGATTTGGCAGCCGTCACTCTCTCTCAGACCAACATACCTCACAGGAGAATATAGACAGGAAAGGGAGAATGACGCATAAAGCTATATCCACAGTAGAAGAGAAGAAGAAGATATTGGATTTATACCCCACCCTTCACTACCCAAAGGAATCTCAGAGCAGATTACAATCTCCTTTCCCTTCCCCTCCCCACAACAGACACCCTGTGAGGTAGGTGGGGCTGAGAGAGCTCTGACAGAAACTGCTCTTTTTCAAGGACAGCTGAGCCAGAACTAGGGCTTGCCCAAAGTCACCCAGCCAGGTGCAAGTGGAGGAGTGGGGAATCAAACCTGGTTTTCCCAGATTAGAGTCCGCACACTTAACCACTACACCAAACTGGCTAGTACATGCTACATAAAACTACATCCTACATGTATACTGCATAACAGGATAATTTAGGGCAAAGTTCATCTAAGGTCAGAGGACTTCTCCCAGATGGGCTGTTGACTGGCGGACATGGCTAGGGAGTGGGTGGGATGGGGCTCCCTTAGTGGGTCTCAGCATCTCTTATCACTGGTTCTATGGAGGTGATGAAACGAAGGCAAGGGGCGACGGCTTTATCTGAGCTGAATTTTAAGCCAGTGTGGGTTGTCCATATCTAGGCAGCCTTCAGTGGCCTGCTGTTTAAAATTAACCCACATTTCCGGAAGGACGAGAGGTTGAATAGAGGTTTAACACATCTCAGCAGATCTGTCTTTTAATAAACCTAGTCTAACGCATAGGTTGAGTTTTCATTAAGAGATGTGTTGGCCATGACCACGCAGGCAATCCATTTGAATTTCTTTTCCGGGTGAGTTATGGACAGGTCAGGAGGCCTACCTTTTTTCTAACCTTCGGGAAAACTAAGCGCAGAATCAGAAAGTGGTTTATTGGCATCTCAGCAAGGACAGCCTTTCCCCTTCTCTCATAGGTATACGCAATAGAAAATCCTCCAATCAGACTACAGTTCTGTAACGTGGGCGACTCTTTGGAAACTGCATAATAAAACTCTATGCTGGATCTAATTCAAGAGGATGTGGAATTGATAGTTGCTGTTAAAAATTAATGTGAGAGAACATTATCCTTTTAATATGTTTAGAGAAATGTTAAGCTCAGGTGTATTTCCTGACCTTTAAAAGGACTGTTACTTTTATTGAGCCAGTCAAGGACTAGCAGTGCCGCACCTTTTGATTTTCAAAATGTTTTCTGGTAAAGCATGAATAATATAGGATGTGTATCAAACTACAGGATACCCTCACCGGCCATCTTGCTTTTGCAGCATAAAAGAAACATTGGGGAAATGGGAGCGCACCTTTATTTATTTAAAACATTTTCATGCCACCTTTCCGCCCAATCAGGGTCCAAAGGCAGCAAACATTAAAAAAGCATTAAAACACAGTAAAATACAGCTAAAATATAAACTAAAAACACATTAACTGACAATGTTATAAACAGGGCCAATAACCATTATGGGGAACATGTCAAATGAAACAAAAAAGTCTTCTTCTGGTGAAAGTCACCAATAGAGGGAGACAGACCAATATGCCTGGGAAGGAGGTTTCGAAGTTTTGGTGCCACAACCGAGAAGGCTTTTTCTTGGGTTGCCACCCATCTAATCTCAGAGAGCAGGGGCAACCAAAACACAGCCTCTGGGGAAGGCTGGGGTGAGTGGATAAGTTCATAGGGGAGAAGGTGGTCCTTAAGGTATGCTGGCCTCAGGCCATACAGGGCTTTAAAAGGTCAATATCACTTGACTTGAGCCTGGAAGCAAACTGGTAGCCAATGTAGGTAGAACAAGACTAGAGTGATAAGGTCCCTATAACCTTCTCCAGTCAACATCCTGGCCGCAGCATTCTGTACCAACTGTAGCTTACAGACAGTCTTCAAGGGCCGCCCCATGTAAAGCATATTGCAGCAATCTAATCTGGATGTTACCAGGGCATACAACACAGTGACAAGGTCTTTTCCATCCAGAAAGGGCTGCAGCTGGCTCACTAGGCCAAGCTGCTGAAAGGCACCCCTGGCCACCACTGCCCCATTATGCTAAGGTTATGCTAAGAACTGCCATTAAGTAGGGACCAGTTCACACAACCATTCATGCCAGCTGAAGGGGGCATGAAAAATTACATTTGTTACTCTCATTGTATACACTTGTTACACTCAGTGCTTTTTAGGTAAAGACAGAAGCACTTAGGCAAGGAAAATGACCAATATCCACAATTGTCGCAATTGCATGTGAAAACAGCCTTCTTGCTATGGCAGAGAAGTGTCCAGAATAGGCAGCCGGTTGAAGAATGTGATCCCTGGATTTGTTGGGAAAAAGGCAGCAATTGGGTGTCCCTGTGGATGCTCAGTTAAATCAAGGGCCAATAATATCACACAACTGAGAACATGCTGAAGTCAGATCTATACTGCAAATTTGGTTTCACAGATAAGTGTTCCTAACATATGGTGGTCGTGTGTAGAAAGCTAGATCTAGCTCAGGACATAAAGGGAGATGTTTGGTATGCTACCTGCGAACAGGATGCATTCAAATACCACCACAAGTTAACAACACTCTGGAAGCATGCCTCCAGCTTGCTAACTCGCTGTGACATCTGAATGGGCACAGCAAAAGAGATGGGGATTCAGTGCTTATGCATGAGAACTACCGAGCAGATCCATTCAGTCCCTATAACTCTGTGATGCCGTTTATGAGCCTGGATTGAGTCAATGTAGAGTGAGCCGGTTGTCTGAACCTGCAACACACAGGCTCCTGACTTATTTGCCACAATTGAATTTCCCCTGCATATGTTGGCATTAAATTAAAAGACGCCTGCTCCTTGGGAGGAAAGCGATGGCGAACCTAAACAGCATGATAAAAAGCAGAGACATCACCCTGCCAACAAAAGTCCACATGGTCAAAGCAATGGTATTCCCAGTAGTACTGTATGGCTGCGAGAGTTGGACCATATGGAAGGCCGAGCGCCGAAGAATAGATTCTTTTGAATTATGGTGCTGGAGAAGACTCTTGAGAGTCCCCTGGACTGCAAGAAGATCAAATCAGTCACTCCTCAAAGAAATCAACCCTGACTGTTCCCTGGAAGGCCAGATACTGAAGCTGAAGCTCAAATACTTTGGCCACCAAATGAGAAAGTAGCACTCATTGCAGAAGACCCTGATGCTGGGAAAGATTGAAGGTCAAAGAAGAAGGGGACGGCAAAGGATGAGATGGTTAGACGGTGTTATCGAGGCAATGAACATGAAATTAAGCAAACTCCAGAGCACGACAGAAGACAGGAGAGCCTGGCGTGATGTGGTCCATGGGGTCACGAAGAGTCGGACTCGACTGTGCGACTGAACAACAAACAATGTTGGCATGATGAATGAGTGTTTTCACACCTGTTGGAGCACTGACAATTGCTTCACTTTGCACATGCTCAGTATTTTCCAAGCCAGTTTTTTCCAAGCAGTGGGTCAGGACCCAAAAGTAGGTCATGAAGCCTCTAAAAGAGGGTCTCAGGTCAGCCATCCCTAATCATAGAATCATAGGATGTTAGAGTTGGAAGGGACCTTGCTGGTCATCTAGTCCAACCCCCTGCACTCTGCAGGAGCATAGCCGAATGATAGCCCTACAACATACCCAAAAGATGGTCGTCCAGCCTCCGCTTGAAAACATCCAGTGAAGGAGCATCCACCACCTCCCGAGGCAGTCTGTTCTACTGCTCAACCACTCTTACAGTTAGGAAGTTTCTCCTGATATTTAGTCGGTATCGACTCCCTTGTAATTTCCACCCATTAGATCTAAGTCTGTTCTACTGCTCAACCACTCTTACAGTTAGGAAGTTTCTCCTGATATTTAGTCGGTATCGACTCCCTTGTAATTTCCACCCATTAGATCTAAGTCTGTTCTACTGCTCAACCACTCTTACAGTTAGGAAGTTTCTCCTGATATTTAGTCGGTATCGACTCCCTTGTAATTTCCACCCATTAGATCTAATGACCTTCGAGGGATGGCAAAAGGGCGGGGGGGGGGGACTGCAGGAATCTGTACACTTGGGAATTACTTTTGGTTTTGAAGTGAAAGAAGGGGAAAACCGGCACAAAAGCACTCTCAAGAAAACCCGGGAAAACAGTGGCCAGAAAGCGAACTGAGCGCTGAAGAGAGGAAAATCAATGGAGAATGACAAAGAAAACCTGACAGACATGCACGGTGAAAGCGAGGGAAAATAATAAGCTACGCACATGGGCCCGTGCACCATTGCTTAGACTATTTTTTGGAGAGCCACAGAAGAGAGGACTGAGTATCACTGAACTATTTCAGTCCTTCCCTGGATAGTCAGCTTCGTGTTTGGATTTGAAATTTGATGCCTCCTGATCCTCAGAGACGAGGGCTGCCTACAAATTCAGCTTAACACAACTGGGGGGAAAGTGTTTATGTCACTCCCCCCACTGTTCTGTAAGGACTTTTGTGCCTTTGAGGATATTTAGGGCTTTCACTGACACAACGCTAAAGATGCCAGCAGCAGGGAGAGCTTTGGTCCGTGCCAGGGAGCCCTGTGGTTCCAGCAGCTGAGGATAAACAAAGTGTCGGGATCCTGCCTTTCTCACACTGGGTTCTGCAATGGCAACTGAAGCAAAAAAAACCAACAGCCACAACACCGACTGTTTTCTTCATACAGAAATGCAAAGGATTGGGAGGGCAGGCACGGACGCGACAGGCTTCACCCACCCAGATGCCTCAGAGCCACAGTGTAAAAGAAGGGAATGCCCATCATCTGCTCTGGTTGCCAGGGCCAGTACTTGGCAAAATGAAATCGATAGCCATTACCAATGCTCCCTCTAAGCTGCGGAGTCTTGTGAGCAAAAATTCTACTTTGTGAGCTGCTGGCATTAAAGTTGTGAGCGAGTGATTTGGCTGCTGCATAAACTAGTTTGTTCTGGAGTCATCCTTCCTGAGCTAAGGCAAAAATGTGTGAGCCGGAGGCTAAAAAGCTGTGAGCCAGCTCGCATTCACTCAGCTTAGAGGGAACACTGGCCATTATGACTGCCACTGCTCAGGACGCCTTTTGCCTGGGGGAGCAAACGATGGTTGTTTTTTATTTATTTTATTATTATTATTTTTAGACCACCTTCCCTGCAAGCAGGGCTCAGGGCAGCTTACAACAGAAAGGAAGAGACAATGGCTGATTTCGCACTAGAGCTGCCTCGATGTTGCGCCGCCGTTTCCCCCGATACTATTGGGGTCAATTTCACACCCGAAGCAGCGGGGCTGCATTTTGACTCGCGCCTTCGCCCGATTTCCCCCGCAGTTTCGTGATCCTGTTTTTTGAGGATCACGAAACTGCGGAGGAAATCGGGCGAAGCCACGGGTCAAATGCAGCCCCGCGGCTTCAGGTTTGAAAAAACAGCGGAGCAACATCGAGGCAGCTCTAGTGCGAAATCAGCCAATAAGTAATGAGAACTTTAAATCCTACAGTGGAATACATAGTGCATACATGGGCAATAAGGCAACCCATTCCCAGATGGCGAGAAAATTTCAGATTTCACAAGCCTCGGGTGGGTGGGGCTTGCAGAGGATGGAGGGTATGAGAGTGCCAGACTGCATGCTGTACCATCACTGTCCTCAACCAAATGCCTGGCGGAACATCTCTGCCTTACATGCCCTGTGAAAAGGTAACAAATCCCTCAGGGCACAGATATTCTCCAGCAGAGAGTTCCACATGGTAGGGGCCAGGGCAGTTTCTATGCAGTCTAGCAGGAGGCAACGGGCTGCTGCCCAAGGGAAATTTCCCCATCTGAGCACGGCAGACCAGTGCAAAAGTACCCTGTATATTGCAATCAGCTTGATGAGAGCAGAGTGGCAATGCTTGGGGGCAGAGAATTAGCATCTGTAGTGCGATAAAAATCTGATGTCCCCATTCAGCCTGGGTGTGTGTGTGTGTGTGTGTCCATTGTTCTGAACTTGTGAATGAAGTTTCCCAGCAATCTCCAGTTGTAATCTCCCCTTGAAGCTTCTCTGTTTGAGGACTGCCACATGGTACCTTTGCATCCCTTACAAGCATTCTTGACAACATCCCTCCCACCTTCTGCCTAGGATAAAAGGGACTTAGATCTACATTTCTACTCTGTCTACAAAGGGAGATTTAACTCTCAAAAGCTTAAAACCTGAAACTCTCGTTGATCTGTGAGGTGCTAGTAAAGGTAAAGGTTCCCTTGCTCGAAAGCCAGTTGAATCCGACTCTAGGGTTGCGGTGCTCATTTCCGTCTCAAAGCCGAAGAGCCAGCGCTGTCCGAAGACGTTTCCGTGGTCATGTGGCCGGCATGACTAAACACCAAGGCGCAAGGAATGCTGTGACCTTCCCACCGAAGTGGTACCTATTTATCTACTTGCAATTTCTTGCTTTTGAACTGCTAGGTTGGCAGGAGCTGCTACTGGACTCAAATCTAACTGCTCTACTGCAGACCGACCTGGGTGGCCTCTGAAAGTATCAGTATTAACTGAGTACATTCCCTGCAAAGAAGAGGCTACCATGCTGAAATCTTAGTCCACAAAAACCGCGAAGGCCAGCTGGACTCGACAAAGATGTCCCAAATGAAGCCGAGCGGCAGTACGGTGAGGATGTAAGAAAGTACTACCTCAAGTTGGTCCCGACTAAAAATGGATTTCAATACTGTAAGACATGGTGATGTCCATCTTTAGATAGCTTTCAATAAAACCCAGATCAGATAGATTTATAAATAGAGATATCACTAGTCCTATACTCTCCCTATATACTATAATCTATAATTAGTCGTCTCCCCATATGAGCCGCGTAGAGCACTGAGATCTACAAAGCAACACCTTTTGGTAGTCCCCGGCTCCAGAGACGTCCGACTTGCCTCAACTAGGGCCAGGGCCTTCTTTTCTCTGGCTCCTATCTGGTGGAATGAGCTACCATATGAGATCAGGGCCCTGTGGGATTTACTACGGTACTGCTGGGCTTTTAGTTGAGGGTCATTCACTTAACACTGGAGATAAAATGCTTGCTAGAACTTCACCCCTATTTTGTAAATCAGCTCTCTTCATAGCCTCCTCTACTAAACCGACAGGGTATCTCCGCTTAAAAACTGCTTACCCATTACTTCTTTTTGAAAACCATCCATTTTGGTTGAATTCCTTTTGACCCTAAGCATGTGACCAAAAGGGGATCCGAGCTTTTGGTTGAGGTAGCAGACTCCCCCCTCCCCACCAGTGGCTTGGATGCAAAAAGCTACCTGGGAACCCACACTCCTGTTCCCTCTTAACTGCTGAGACAGTTGATCAGATTTTGCACGGTATTTGATGGTTTTTGTACTTTTTTAATCTCTTGTTTTAAAGTGGCTTTAATTGTTCTTGTAAATTGTATTAGTATTGATGGAACCTGTCCTGAGCCTGCCTGCGGGGAGGGTGGGCTACAAGTCCAATAAAAAAGAAAGAAAGAAAGAAAGAAAGAAAGAAAGAAAGAAAGAAAGAAAGAAAGAAAGAAAGAAAGAAAGAAAGAAAGAAAGAAAGAAAGAAAGAAAGAAGGAATTCCCTTCCGAACAGTATCTTCACCGTAGCTCTCATTGGTAAACTCGGAGACAAAGACCAAGATTTCCTAATGTGGTGCCGTTTCTTTTCTTTTGCACTGCTCCTTCCAGAGAATACCTCCAAGAGCAGTTTCTTTCCAGCCACTTGATGGAGTTACAGCGCCTCACACCAAGTGTGAGGGATGGTTTTAAATGGTTCATCCCTGCTTTTTTTGACCCGAGGATCCCCATTTTGACTTTGCTTTTCCGCTGGTGTGACTTGAACAAGTGAGGCTTTGTTTTCATGCCATTCCCTGCTCACTCCCGCCCACTCTGCCCCCGTAAAAGACACATTTGCAGTGTTTTTGCATCAATAAATCAAGCATCATACAATATTTAGTTCCCACTTTTGAGCCAGTCACAATATTCAATGAAGCACCAGAGGACTGTTGGCTGTGTGTGAGCTGTTTGCGGCGGCCGGTGTAGCAGCCAATCAGGAGGGTGCCGGAGAAGCTATCTGAGTCCCGTTCTGCTCTCTGCAGCAGGCCTTTGATGCAAGTGGGCCCACCCACAGTCCCTGTGCACAATGTGGGAGTCACTGGCTGCATTTTAGGATCAAGCAGGAATTTGGGGGAACCTTCTTCAAACTGGCCTGGAAGTAGGGCTGACGGCTGCAGCCAGCAAATCCTTGGCAGGAACCGGGGAGCAGGAACAGGCATGCCAGCATGATGCTAGTGCATTACATCACTTCCAGCAGTGAACTGGAAGTGATATCATTATGCTGGGGTGACAGTCTAGGACAGGGGTGTCGAACTCATTTGTTATGAGGGCCGGATGTGACATAAATGAGACCTTGTTGGGCCGGGCCATGTGTGTCATAAAATGTAATGCTGGGTAGCGGAGATATAAACTTTATAAAGGACACGAGCACAAAGTTGGGGTTTTTTTACTTAACATAAAAACATGCTTAAAACATCAGCACTCTAGCAATATTTTGTTTATTTAACAGTGTTTGACAACTGACACCTCTTGCTCTGAATTATTGCATCAAAATGTCTGTGCTGTTACAATCCTGAGTATGCTGTTCAGGTGTGTTTCTGTAAGCTGCAAACCTATGATGACGCGGCGGCAGCAGAACTGGAAGAAGAAGCAGAAGACAGCCAGTTCCACTGTGGGCCTGATAGAAGCCCTCTGGGGGCCTCATCCGGCCCCTGGGCCACATGTTTGACACCCCTGGTCTAGGATTTGTCCAAAACCATAGACTTATGACCCAATGTAATGATGACACTTCTGGTATTTCATTAGAAGTGACATAACACTCCTCCATTCCCCCCACTGTCATTGGAACTGGAGCCTTTCCTGGAAAAGGCCCATTTTTCTCTTCCTCTCAGGGGTCATTTCCTGCAGGAGCGCACAGGAGTGGAGCTCCGGCAGCAAAGAGCCCAGGGGGTGGGCACATGCAACAAGCCCCACCCCCTGCTCCCAGCAACCCTCAGTCAGAGCAAGAAGCAGTCAGGTAAGTTGCAGAGTCCCCCCCCCCCCGCCCTCACAGTCCAAAACAGTCCAGTGGCACCTTTAAGACCAAGTTTTATTCAGGTACAAGCTCTCCCTCCTCTGCGAGGACAGATCTGCACATCTCCCCCCCCTCAATAGCTAGCAATCCAAAACAGTCCAGTGGAGCCTGAACAGTGGGTATTGCCTTCTGACACACTTCCGGTGATGTCAGGGGGTGTGGCATATGCAAATAAGTTATGCTAATGAGCTCATGCACCTCTTTTTCTATAAAATGACCCCTGCTTCCTCTACAGTGTCCTGGGTAATGGTGGTATGTTCCAATTAGGCATGGTCTTTTGACTGGCTAGGGCATCAGAATTTGGCAGGAAAAGTGTGAGTTGCTATAGGGTTGCCAGTTCTGGGTTGGGAAATACCTGGAGATCTGGGAGGTGGAGCCTGAGGGGTGCAGGTTTTGGGGAGGGGAGGGGAGGGACTTCAGTGGCATATACTGCCATACAGTCCACCATCCAAAGTGGCCATTTTCTCCTGGTGAACTGATCTCTGTCACCTGAAGATCAGTTGTAATAACAGCAGGGGGTCTCCAGTCCCCACCTGGAAGTTGGCAACCCTAAGTTGCTACCATACAGCCAACTGGCAAGCAGTTTTCAAGTTAGCCCATCATTGGCTCGAGCTGGTGAGGCAACACCCTTCGTGGTTGAACAGCATCAACTAAGCCCTTAGTTGCTGGACTGGCCCACGGGAGACATAAGGCTTAACACTTATCTTATAAGCAGGTGAGGATAAACACTAAGTCTGGAGCCAGGTTGGCCTTGCCCAAAACACTGGCAGTCCCAGTAAGCGGCTTCTTAGCAGCAACTTGCACTAATTCAGGGATGTTTAATCAATGTAGATCAGTCATTAATAAAGTAGCTAACCTGGCCGTGACCTGGATGGCCCAGGCAAGCCCGAACTCACCAGCGGTGGCACAGGGGATTTATCCTCTGGTAAAACATCTGAGCTGAACGGACTGCTGTCAGTTCGAGCCCCGCACTGGTGTGAGCTACCAGCCGTGTCCCCAGCTCGCTGTCCACCCAGTGGTTCGAAAGCTTCAGTGAGTAGATAAAATGGGTACCACTCCTTAGAGAGGGTGGGCACACTTAACCCCCCCCCCAGTGGGAAGTGTTAGCCGACAAACGGAAGGTCCGCATGTAAGATCAAAAAGCCGAGAGAGTTCTACGCAGCATCAAAGAAAAGCCTGCAATGGGCCATTCCGGCCAGACAGTGGCAGTGAAAAAAATGCTGACGACATTAAGCGACGCCGACTAAAGAATGCTGCCGGAACACGTCTGATGCTTACAGCTGAACAAACTCCCTGTCGACTGTGAAGTGTGTGTGATTAAAAATGATATATGTTGTCCTCCCTTACCCCCATCATTGTTAGTCCCGTGTCAACACATGAGTAACTGTAAATCGCTCAGAGCCGGCAGCTCTGCAAGGATTGAGCGATCAATAAATTGAAAGATTATTATTATTATCATCATCATCATCTCAGAAGCTAAGCCGAGTGGACTCTGGCAAGTACTTGGATGGGAGACCTCCTTAGAATACCAGAGGCAGGAAGTCAGGGGCAGGCTTTATTCAGCCACCTCTCTGAATATCCTCCAGGCTCCCAGTAGAGGTCAGTCACCAGAGGTCAAGTTGAAATTTGAGGTAATAGTTTTGCTTTGGGGGGAAAGAAGGGGGAAGGTTTCCCTGTTTGAGAACCGCAGACCTGTTCTAAACATGCTATAACGTTTGTACTGTACAAGCCAACATTTTATGGTTGGCTCCACCCACCGAGTGGCCATTTTGTGGCTGGCTCCACCCACTGAGCTATCATTTTGTGAGTGGTAGCTCTCAAGAGTCTTGAGGAAAATTATGTAGCTCCCAGAAACATAAAATTGTTGTGCCTGTACTGACTACATTTAAAAACTCCTATAACATGGGTATGTGGTAAAACTGCATCTTAAAGTCCCAGGGCAACAATTGCAACCAAAACTGTTGACAAAATCATTTTTTAAAAATAGAAAAAGGGGGAAATTTACTGATCCCTAGGCTAGTACATAGCAATCATGTCCTGTGCTTGTGGAATTATTACAGAGAAGTTCCTCTAGAGAAACTGTACATCCTTCCTCAAACACCACCCTGCCTGGGATCCAGCCCCAAATCTACAGGTGTGTTTATCAGCTGAGAGTTGATGACCCTAGAAGCCCCACAGGCAGTTCAGATATGGAGCCGGTGTGGTGTAATGGCTCCAGTGCCAGACTAGGATCTGCGAGACTTGGGTTTGAATCCTGCCTCTACCCTGGAAGTTCAGTGGGTGGCCTTGGGCCCATCACTCTCTCTGCCTATCCTACCTCACAGGGTTATTATTTTGAGCATGAGACGCAGGAGGACAGAATGATGTGTAAGCTACTTCAGGTCCTCACTAGGAAGAAAGCAAAGTATAAGTCTCTAAAGATATAAATGCAGGATGCAGTTTCTTGCTCCGGTCGCTTCCCATAAGAGTCTCCGCCCTGGCAGAGTGCAGCACAGCAAGATCTCAGAGAGGGAAGAAATACGGAACATGAATCCCAGTGGCAATCAGCGCTTAATAGGAAAACTACAGGGAAGCCTGTTTCAGAAATAGGGCAGATGCCTGTGGATACTGTTCTCTGCCATTTAAATGGGGAGGGGGTGATACAAAGACACAGAACAGTGGCTGTCAAAGTTTTTCAAAGTGGAACCTACTTCTAAACATACTCTACTTTTGGGGACCTACGGGCAAACGACCGCCATGCTACTTTCCTCCATCCCCAGCGTAGAGTGCAAAAATCTCACAGCAGTTAAAGCTGACCAAGTTTTTATTTTAGTGTTCTTCACTAAAAGAAGAAGAGATTGGATTTATACCTGCCCTTCACTACCAAAAGGAATCTCTCAGCGCTTTACAATCCCTTTCCCTTCCCCTCCTCACAACAGCCACCCTGTGAGGGAGGTGGGGCTGAGAGAGCTTTCTTGAGAACTGCCCTTGAGAGAACAGCTCTGAGAGAACTTGTGACTGGCCCAAGGTCACACCAGCAGCCGCATGTGGAGGTGTGGGGAATCAAACCCAGTTCTTTCAGATTAGAGTCCGCACTCTTAACCACTACTCCAAACTGGCGTTTATGAAGATCTAGGTCTATTAAGCAAGAGGTGATTATGTAGAGGTAAATCCAAATTTGATGACAGAATGCCTGAAGAACTATGGACGGGGTTTGTGACATTGTACCGGAGGCAGCAATCAGCAGAAATGCAAGAAAGCAAAGTGGCTGTCTGATGAGGCTTTACAAATAGTAGAGGAAAGAAGGAAAATGAAAGGCAAAGGTGAAAAGGAAAGATTTACCAAACTGGATGCAGATTTCCAGAGAACAGCAAGGAGAGATAAGGCCTTCCTGAATGAACAATGCAAAGTAATAGAGGAAAACAGTAGAATGGGAAGGACAAGAGATCTCTTCAAGAAAATTGGAGAAATCAAGGGAACGTTCCATGCAAAGCTGGCTATGATAAAGGACAAAAACGATATGGGCCTAACAGAAGCAAAAGAAATTAGGAAAAGATTGCAAGAATACACAGAAGAACTATACAAGAAGGACCCCAATGTCCTTAACTACCATGACGATGAGATCACTGACCTTGAGCCAGACATCCTGGAGTGCGAAGTCAAATGGGCCTTAGAAAGCATTACTAACAACAAAGCTAGCAGAGGTGATGGTATCCCAGCTGAGCTATTCAAAATGCTGTTCAAGTGCTGCACTCAATATGCCAGCAAATTATGGAAAACGCAACGGTGGCTACAGGATTGGAAAAGGTCAGTTTACATTCCAATCTCAAAAAAGGGCAATGTCAAGGAATGTTCAAACTATTGCACAATTGCACTCATTTCACACGCTAGCAAGGTTATGCTCAAGATCCTACAAGCTGGGCTTCAGCAGTATGTGGATAGAGAAGTGCCAGAAGTACAAGCTGGGTTTCGAAGAGGTAGAGGAACTAGAGATCAAATTGCCAACGTTCGCTGGATTACGAGAAAGCAAGAGAGTACCAGAAAAACATCTACTTCTGCTTCATTGACTATGCTAAAGTCTTTATTCCAGTCTTTGCTCTAATCTTTGTGAGGTACGACTATCCAACGCCTCACTCTGTCCTCCAGATCTGCCTCAGCAACTTAAGAGATAGTATTTTAACAGAACTCATACTACAGTGATCAGCATATAAACTCTGAAGCCCTGGTGACAACCGTTTTGGCTATGTGAACTCCTTAAGACCCTGCGCCTCCACACCTCAGACGAGACGGTAACGTTAACGACCCTTGATGCCTTGAAGGCACGGAGTGATAAGGTGTTAATTCATCATTATTTTACTAGCTGTTCAGTGCCCTGCTTGCTAGCCAGAATGCCTCCATTAATGGCCCAGGAAGAGCCATAAACAGATGGTATGCTGTATAATGGCAATCAGAAAGAAATATATAATGTACAAGGAATTTTAAAAATATCCGTCGTCAGGGCTATTTTGATGATTAAAATCTCAACACAGACTCGTTTGGGTTTTATGGCCTTGTAGGAGAAATAAAATTAATGGTCGCCGGCCCTGTAAATGTTAGCAACAGAAGTTTTGGGTAAAGGCACAGAGGAGGTGACTCATGCACACATGGACATGACATTGCTTCCCATCAGGTGAGAGTCACAGCTGCATGTGTGCTTTGATGGAATAAGCAATTCCAGATGGCAAAGGAGACCTCAGAATCTTCTCAGATGCAGTGGGAATACTTTTTCTTTTTGTCCTGAGTTAACTTCGTACATGGTCCCTAAACTACTTATGACATGATCCTGCTACGAAATTATGAAATAATGAAATGAAATAACGAAATAACGAAATAACGAAATAACGAAATAACGAAATAACGAAATAACGAAATAACGAAATTATGAAATTATGAAATAAGGAGGCCAAGCTTGTGGCAACAAGGGCCAGGTCTTTTTCAGTGGCGGCTCCTACCTGGTGGAATGAGCTCCCGGAGGAGATCAGGGCCCTGCGGGACCTTGTGCAGTTCCGCAGGGCCTGTAAGACGGAGCTCTTCCGCCAGGATTACGAGTAGGAGCCGCCACGGCCACTGCCACCACCACTCCTCTATAGAGAGAGACCGCCGGGGGGTTGGGCAACATCCTTCCATTACCCTAGCCTTTCCCTCTGCTACGCAAGATGTTAGGAGTTTTATATGTGCATCCGTTGAAATCGATTTTAATCTGTTTTAATTTTTGTATACTGTATGCACTTTGAACATAAGAACATAAGAGACGCCAATGTTGGATCAGGCCAAAGGCCCATCCAGTCCAACACTCTGTGTCACACAGTGGCCAGAAATACCAGGTGCCATCAGGAGGTCCACCAGAGGGGCCAGGACATTAGAAGCCCTCCCACTGTTGCCCCCCCCAAGCACCAAGAAGACAGAGCATCACTTGCATCACTTGCTGCCAGCCCGAGTTTACGATACTGACTTTGAGGGACCAGTGCTCTAATTCAGAAGGCAGCTTCCTATGTGCCAGGTCTGCCACTGCAAAGACCCGAACTGCTGGGAGTCGAACAGGGCCACCTGGGCAGCCATGAAACGGGATAGATCGCCTGTGGTTCTGCGAGGCCAGGGTCTCAGAGCTTTATTCGTCTCCGGCTCACACATTTTTGTCTTCGCTCCAGAAGGACGGCTCCAGAGCAAGCTAATTCATGCAGTAGCCAAATCGCTCACTCACAACTTTTATGCCAGGAGCTCACAAAGTAGAATTTTTGCTCATGAGACTCCACAGCTTAGAGGGAGCATTGCTTCTGACCTTCTAACAGCAAGCGCCAGGAAGGAGGCAAAGAGAAGAGCTACCAAGCATTCATGTGGCATTTTGATCTTGAAGTCCAGCTGTCACTTCAAGTCATCAGGGTGCCGCTGGACCTCCATTTTATTCTGCTATGATAGCCTAGCATGTCTGTCCCTCTGGAATCCATATTTTAATCCTGTCCATCTGCCAAAGAGCTCAGGTGTGGGGTTGCCAACCTCCAGACGGTGGCTGGAGTTCCCCTGGGATTACGACTGATCTCCAGGCGACAGGGGGTCAGTTCCAGTGTTCCCCCTAAGCTGAGTTAGTGTGAGCTAGCTCACAGGTTTTTTTAGCCCCCAGCTCACACATTTTTGTCTTCGCTCAGGAAGGAGGGCTCCGGAGCAAACTAATTGATGCAAGTAGCCAAATGGCTTGCTCACAGCTTTAATGCCGCTTGCTCACAAAGTAGAATTTTTGCTCACAAGACTCCACAGCTTAGAGGGAGCACTGGCCAGTTCACCTGGAGAAAACACCTGCCTGGGAAGTGGACTCTATAATGTTATACTCTATTAAAGTCCCTCCCCAAACTCTGCCCTCTACAGGCGCCACCCCCAAAATCTCCAGGTATTTCCCCAACCTGGAGCTGGCAACCCTCGTGACAGAGATCACTTCACCTGGAGAGAATGGCTCCTTTGGAAGGTGGACCATATGGCATTATATCCCATTGATATCCCTCCCCTCTCCAAACCCCACCCTCCTCAGGCTCCACCCTCAAAGTCTCGAGGAATTTCCCAACTGGCAACCCAACTCAGGGGTGGTTCACTTTCTCCGCTATCATCCTCACAATATCCTTGTGAGGTGGATTAAGCTAAGAGCAAGTTCCTGGTCCAAGATCTCCCCAGTTGCTACGTGGCTGAGTAGGAGTTCGAGCACAGGTCTCCGCGATTCTAGTACAACTCTTTAATTATGATACCACACTGGCGTTCACTGTCCAACAGTGTGATCCTAAGCAGAGCCCAGGCCCATAACCACAGCAGGGCATCCAGGGGCTAGGCCCCCCAACTTGCTGGAAAGGCCCCCTGACTCCCCATCCAGCCCAGGGTGTCACAGCCTCCTCCCCCAGATTAATTTGATTAGCCAGTGCCCCCTACGGAATTTAAATGCCCCCGGACTTGAAAAATCCTAGCTATGGGCCCGGCAGAGGCACATATTTCTGAGCCGTTAACGTCAACGGGCATAACTCTGTTCAGGATTGGGCTGCCAAGCCTTGTGCTCCTGAGGAGCAAGCAAGCTCTTCATGAAGGTTCCAGTTGGGGGGAAGAGCCACATGGCCCACTAGGGAGACAGCTCAAAAGGACGAAGGGTTCAGCCTCTTCCCCCTCTCTTCTCTGTCATTCCGAATGAAGGTCCATCTTGTGATCCAGATCACGTAGAATTCAGCAGCTTGTGATCTGATGCCACATCCAGGAAGGCCCCATGCAGGGACCAGTTCCACGGTTTCCCCCATTGCCAGGCTCAGGTTCAGGAAGGTAAGCAAAACCGTACTCGGAATTGATGAGTGTTTCCCAACTGCTTGCCATTCCCCAGAAAGTGGAATCGGGCTGCCTTTACTGCCCTGCTGGAACATCGCTTCCCCTCCTCCGCCGATCGAGTTTTGCAGTTTCAACCTGCTGCCAATTAATTCCATCTTTGCAGTCGGCGTGAATACAACTGAGCTTTGCTTATCAGGGAATTAAAGCTAATGTATGCAAGTAATTAGAATTTCTCAGTAATAAGCAGCCCGTGTTTTAGTTTAATGCTGACAATTAACTACAGTCAGATAAGACTTCTGTACAAATGATTCAACAACGGGTGCTAGAAGGTTGAAGGGTGCCGAGTCCTTGACCCCGTAGAAATGCTAACTAAAGTTTCCAAAGGGGGGGAGGGGGCTAAATGACAACAGGTTCATATCTCTGCCACATGGCAATTAATCATTTTCTTTTCTTTTTTTGAAAATGTGGAGGATGGCAACGAACATTATAAACAAGACATTCTAGGCAGGGCTCTTTTTGTAGAAAAAGCCCAGCAGGAACTCATTAGCATAACAGGCCACACCCAACAGCAGGAACTCATTAGCATATTGGGCCACACCCCTGACAGCACAGCTCATTAGCACATTAGGCCGCACCCCCATGTTACCAGAAGTGTGGTTATCCAGCCACACCCACCTTTTCCTTCTTATTCTGTTTACCTTGTTTGTTGTTAAAACCCAGGGCCTTTTTTTGTAGCAGGGACTCCTTTGCATGTTAGGCCACACACCCCTAATGTAGCCAATCCTAATGAGTTTCTGCTGTTGGGTGTGGCCTATTATGCTAATGAGTTCTTGCTGGGTGTGGCCAACTCGGGAGCCAGCCAGAACTCCGTTCCTGTGCGTTCCTGTCCAAAAATAGCCCTGATTCTAGGCATACAATGGGGTTTGCCAACTGAGCAGGAAAAGCATTCTACCTTAAACAGTAGCTGGACGGCAAACATCAGCCGCTGAAGCTTTTCACTACAGGGAAAGAAGCATTTTCACTTATTATTGGCTGAAAACAGCTGCTGTTAGAGACGTAGGAGCAGGGGCCTTTAAAAGCCTTGGGAACCGAGCTTATCCTGCAATAGTATAGGGAGACCAGGGCTGCGTTCAGACTGGCAGTTTGCCCCGAGATAGGCACGTACCAGAAACGTTTCAGAAATGGATTAAAGGGGCCGTTCACACAGGCACATCTGTCAGGCGTTCCCCAGCTGTACTCAGCCCGTCTTGTAGTGCTTGCCTCCCAAGTTTAAAAGGCACGTGGTGAAAGTGGTAGCGGACCCTGGAGAGTGCGTTCATCCCGCGTTCATCCCACACCAACAAAGTGTGCATATGCGCTTATGTGCAAAAGTGCATATCTTCAGATTACCAAAAAGAAAGTGGTGCCTTACAGCGGCGCCTCCACCAGGGGCGGGCCAACAGTGCGAATGCTCCCTTGCGCCTCCTCCCGTATGCTCCCGCATCAGTCGGCGCAGTGTGACTGGGAAAACCCAGAACAATTTGTGCCGGATCTTTTTGCCACGACTCCCTCCCGCTTCAAGCTGCCAGTCTGACCTTAGCCCAGGTCTCTCACTTCAGCAGGACTCCCATTCTGCACTGGCTCTGCCCCTCAGTTGGGCAGCAGGGGCTAGGGTTGCCCTGGAATCCCCTGGAAATTCAGCTCATCTCCAGACTACAGAGATCAGTTCCCCTGGAGAAAATTGAGGCTTTGGAGGATGGACTCTGTGGTCCATGTCCTCCCCAGGCTCCATCCCCCAAACTGCAGGGGTTTCCTAATCTGGAGTTGGTAACCCGACCCCCCACCCCCTGACAGTGACCAGGGGGGACCTGGTAACTCTAGCAGGGGGAAATGTCAAGGAAAACGGGTGGGGGGAATCGGATTCATGCTGATGCCATGACATCACATCCAGCCTGACCCGGAAGTGATGTCATAGTGTTGGTGTGATGCCAGAAAAGGTAAGTCTCCGACCCCTCTGATCTCCTGCTTGTTGCTAGCCATGGGCAACCCTAAAAATAGTATCATACCTTACCTATGTGAGACTCAGACAATGAGGCCTGTAATTTAACTGAGGCCTAGAACATATGAGGACATAAGGAGAAAAATCGCTTACTGGCCGTACCCTCCTAGGTGGCGTTACAACTTTCTAAGCCCATGGACTTTAAGAAAAGCCCAACACATAGACTGTAGCAGGTACTCTAATCTGGGAGAACCGGATTTGATTCCCCACTCCTCCACTTGCACCTGCTGGATGGCCTTGGGCAAGCCGTAGCTCTGATAAGAGCTATTCTTGAAAAAAGAGCAGTTCCTGTCAAGAGCTCTCTCAGCCCCACCTACCTCACAGGGTGTCTGTTGTGGGGAGGGGAAGGGAAAGGAGTTTGTAGGCTGCTCTGAGACTCCCTTGGGTAGTGAAGGGCGGGGTATAAATCCAATCTCTTCTTCTCTTCATAGCAACTAGAGCTTGATCTACGTGCGGAAGTCGTCTGCCACAGACTGATGCTTGGTGTGGGGTCAAGCAGGTGAGTTTGCATTGAATTCCAAATGCCTCTTGAATCCAACATCAAAACAATGTAGCCATTTATCTTAGGGTGAAACTAAGGAAAGGAAAGAGCCTCTTCTAATTCAGAGGCTCTTTTAAAAAATCTATATTTAATATGCTCTTGTGTTCAGTTAATACTTAACAATAGAACTTGGGGGTATCCAAATAGGTTGATGGAAGACAAATGAAAACTAGTACTCAGTGAGGAATTTAGTTGTGGAGTTCAGTGCCAGTAGATGTAGCGATGGCCATGAACATGAATGGCTTCAAAGGGGGGTTAGACAAATTCATGGATAGATCCATCAGCAGCTAGGGGCCCTGGTGACTAAAGGGATCCATCCTCTATCTTTAGAAGCAGTAAAGACCAGTGCTAGGAGGCAGCATCAGCGTCTCTGTGGCTGTTTTTTGGCCTTCCAGGGCAACCAGTTGGTTACTGTGAGAAACAGGATGCTGCACTAGTTAGACCACTGGCTTGATCTCACAGGACTCTTCTTATAGTCTTCTGATTATGGTGAGATGGGCTCTTTTTGTAGCAGGAACTCCTTCGCATATTAGGCGACACACACCTAATGTAGCCAATCCTCCAAGAGCTTACAGAGCTCTTCTTACAGGGGCTACTGTAAGCTCTTGGAAGATTGGCTACATTAGGGGTGTGTCGCCTCACATGCAAAGGAGTTCCTGCTACAAAAAGATATGATTTGTGGTGCTCTCTCAGGGTCTGGATAGCAACCCCTGGTTCTGTGCCCAGTGATGTCACGGCACATGCCAGAGTGGTTTTTTTTGGGGGGGGGTGTCTGTGTTTGCACCTTGGAACTTGGGGATAAAATCCAAAGGGTCTTGAATGCAACATCAAGACATAGAGCCTCGGATCACTTCTGATCAGCTGATTATCTAAGCACTATGCTCATCACGGGCAGGCATCTAACAGCCAGGGAAGATATGACCTTTGGAATGAGTATGATTAACAAAATTTACCATGACTCAACTCACTGTCCATTTACCTGTAAGACAAGCCCTTCACAGGATCAACTCCAGGTGGTGGCTGGAGATCTCCTGAAGAAGAAGAGGAGGAGAGATTGGATTTATACCCCATCTTTTACTACCCGAAGGAGTCTCAGAGTGGCTTACAATCCCTTTCCCTTCCCCTCCCCACAACAGACACCCTGGGAGGTGAGTGGGGCTGAGAGAGCTCCCTTGAGAACTGCCCTTGAGAGAACAGCTCTAAGAGAGCCAGTTTGGTGTAGTGGTTAAGTGTGCGGACTCTAATCTGGAAGAACCGGGTTTGATTCCCCAGTCCTCCACTTGCACCTGCTGATGTGACCTTGGGTCAGTCACAAGCTCTGGCACAGCTGTTCCTGAAAGAGCAGTTTCTGTCAGAGTTCTCTCAGCCCCACCCACCTCACAGGGTGTCTGTTGTGGGGAGGGGAAGGGAAAGGAGTTTGTAAGCCGCTCTGAGACTCCAAGTGAAGGGCGGGGTATAAATCCAATCTCTTCTTCTCTTCTAAAAGAATTTATGACTAACCCAAGGTCACACCAGCTGCTGCATGTGGAGGAGTGGGAAATCAAACCCAGTTCTCCCATATTAGAGTCTGTGCTCTTAGCCACTACACCAAACTGGGATTACAGTGGATCCCAAGGTGACAGAGGTCATTCCACCTGGAGAAAATGGTCCCTTTGGAAGGTGGACTCTACGGCATTATACGTCACAGAATTCCCTTCCCTCCCCAAACCCCGCCCTCCTCAGGCCCCACACCCAAATCTCCAGGTATTTCCCAACATGGACCTGGCATCCCTACCTGCACAGTAGTGGCTTCTACTGGCTTTCCTGAACTAGTTGCTTCCTACATTACAGGGTCATGAATGTGCAAAGGGAGCCAATCAGAACAGCTGTTTGTCATGATGCAGGACAAGACTCACATGGTTGTCTAGGGAACTATATTCCTGGACAAAGCAAACAAACAAAAAAACCCCACTACTAGTCCCATGAAGCAGCGTGAGTGCATTTCAAACACATAATAAAATTATTTGTTTAAGCACACACACCCCTCACTCTGGGGTGCTGCATAAAAGTAGAAATATAAAAGAAAATCCCTTCCTTAATCCGCACGGTCACGTTACAACTCCGCTGTAGCTGGAAAGAACAGAGATCTTTAATGTATATTCAGCTCCTTCCTTCTTTCCTTCCTCCCTCCACAATAAAAACATCCTATTTGTCAGATGATATTGTTATTGCTCCATACGTGCTTGAGCCTTGATTCTACCAGTTAAAAACAACAACACCAAACCCCCCCCACATTCCCCCATTTCTGTCTTTTGTAGAGTTCCTCTTGATTGTTTTCCGTATTCCCTGTTCTTTACAACATCTTTAATACACAGTTTAATGCCGTGTATGAATTTATTTGACAATATTCTGTGTACCACAAATTGCATCAGTTTCATATGTATATAATTTGAGGGAAGAAAGTAGGGAGAGGCAAACTTTGATGCACGAGAGACACACTGTGAATACAAAGAACGTCTTGAATCTTTGATCGGCATCGGCACTTTGAAATCAGAGCAGGAAATCCAAGCGAACAGCTCTTTTTTGTAGAACAGGATTATCATGTATAAAGGGGGATCCTAGCGCAACAGTCCATGTGGTTCTTTGTTTATTTAAAATAGGGGGCACCATGGTGCCCACCAGTACCTTTCCTGGTCCCCACCAAGTGTCCTTAGAAAGTGGGTGAGGCCAAGTGGGGCTTTTGCCCAGTGGAGATCTGCTTGGCTGTGCAAATTAAAATAACATCTCAGTGACCGCTGCCACTACAGCTGCCAGTTTTGTGTAGTGGTCAGGATCGCAGACTCTAATCTGGGAGCACCGGGTTTGATTCCCCACTCTTTCACATGCAGCTGCTGGTGTGACCTTGGGGAAGTCACAAGTTCTCTCAGAGCTGTTCTCTCAGGAGCAGTCCTTCAAAGAGCTCTCTCAGCCCCACCTACCTCACGGGGTGTCTGATGTGAGGAGGGGGAAGGGAAAGGAGATTGTAAGCCACTGAGACTCCTATGGGTAGTGAAGGGCGGGGTATAAATCCAATCTCCTCCTCCTCTTCCTGTTTTATTCTCTCTTTGACTCCCCTTTCCTCATGTATTTTTAAATTTCACTCCTCTTGTCCCCTGCACTTGAGTTTTCTCTCTCTCTGTAGTTGATTCCACCTCCCGCAGTGGCCATTTTGTGGCCTGCCTCCCACCCTGGCCATTTTGTGGTTGTACTCACCACTGTGCGTCAGAATCCCAAAGTGGCCCACAGGCTGAAAAATACCGGGGACTCCTGATTTAAAACACCTGTGATCCCACCTTTCTCCCAGAAAACTGGGACCCGGGGCATGTAATAAAGCCGATACATTTCTAAAAACATCAAAGATAGCCATTAAAGTTACTGGCAATAGCAAATAATGTGGTGGTTAGAATGTCAGCACAGGTTCTAGGGGGACATGAGTTCCAATCTTCACTTTGTGGGAAGTTTGCCTGGTGACCTTGGGCCAGCCTCAGCCTCATCCACCTCACAGGGTTGTTGTGAGGATAAAAGGGGGAAATGGATATCGTGTGTGCAGCCCTGAGAACCTTGGGGCAAGGATGAGTTAATAATGCATTAGACAAGATCCCCTAAAATAATCCCACACAGTTTAGGAGCAGTGTTCCCTCTAAGATGAGTTAGTGTGAGCTAGCTCACAGTGTTTTAGCCTCTGGCTCACACATTTTTGTCTCAGCTCAGGAAGGAGGGCTCCAGAGCAAACTAATTTATGCAGCAGCCAAATCTCTTGCTCACAACTTTAATTCCAGTAGCTCACAAAGCAGAATTTTTGCTCACAAGACTCCACGGTTTAGAGGGAGCATTGTTTAGGAGGCTTCCCATGGCCCAGGTGAGAGTCGGGGGGGGGGGGAGACGAGGGGGCAAGAAACAAACTTGAGACTAGGCAATAGAAGGGGGGGGGAAGTAGCACATGATGTGGGGATCGGTGAAGCGAGAAGGAAGATGCAGACTATGCTTCGCCCCTGCCCTATTTTTGTGAAGCATAATCCTCACTGTAAACAACTGCATGCACATGGATTGATGGGAGAAGGGGTGCAGGTCAATGTTCCCTCTAAGCTGTGGAGTCTTGTGAGCAAAAATTCTACTTTGTGAGCTACTGGCATTAAAGTTGTGAGCGAGGCAATTTGGCTACTTGCATAAATTTCGTTAGCTCTGGAGCCATCCTTCCTGAGCTAAGACAAAAAGGTGTGAGCTGGAGACTACAAAACCGTGAGCTAGCTCACACTAGCTCAGCTTAGAGGGAACACTGGCACTGCAGGTGTGTGAAGTTTGTGTGCGCATGCAAGTACAAAAGCGAAATCATGTGTATGTATAAATAGAGAAGACATGTGCATACATGTTAGATTGTGTATGTGCATAAGTGTGCCATTGCATAAGGGAATGGTGCGTGCACGTTCAACATTTCCCTTTCCCACTCTTCCCTCCCCACCACAATTGGTCTCCCCATTTGCCAGTTTCTAAATTAGGAATGGAACAGAATTTCTGGAAGAGGGTGGAGGAAATGGCTTCCCGACATTCAAACTTCTCCATCTATTCAGAGCTGGATGGCCCAGGCTAGCCCGATCTCATCCCATCTCGGGAGCTAAGCAGGGTCAGCCCTGATAAGTACTTGGATAGGAGACCACCGAGCAAGCCTAGAGTTGCTAAGCGGAGGCAGGCAATGGCAAACCATTGTCTCCTGCCTTGAAAACCCCATGAGAAGTCGCCACAAGTCGGCTGCAACGTGACCTCAACGAACAGTCTGTATCTGTATGGATCAACATTTGAAACAGGATCTCTACTATAGGATCGGCTCGTAAAATGTACTTGTTTTGTTGTAGGGATCTATATTATTGAAGCTGATTTTCAATGAGACTTATACTTGTACGCAGTGTTATATGGAACATTTATAAAATAAATTTATAAATATAAAGGACCAGCGCTGAGCCCAGAATTCCACCTCTGAATCTTAAAATGAAAGCTATGAGATTTCACTCTGACTTTTGACAAACACTTCCCAGCATGTTCAAGGCCTTCACTGCGGATTCTGGTAAGTAAGCCTACTATCTAATTTCTCCTGCCTCACAAAAGCGACCATTCTCCAAGTTCCTGTTGCCAAGAGGCATTCTGAACTTTTGCACAAACTTGCATGACAGAAATCTGGAAATCAAGGAAACTTGAATACAAGTCTGGTCTGGCCATCCTGGAGAAGCACCCCAGGTCGGGTCTTTCTGAAATCTGGAGAATTTTCAGAAAAGGGACATCCCCCCCCCCTGACAATTCCCATATCCTCCAAAAGGTTCAGAAATACCCATGGTGGGTTTTGCCCATCCGATGTTCCCTCTAAGCTGTGAGTGTGAGCGGCCGCTCGTTAACTCAGGAAGCCCCGCTCAGCAGCAATCTGGAGCCATGCAGGGTCTTGCACTGTCCATTGCCCATTTGAAGATTACAACAGGAAATCAACTGTCAGACTCCTGGTCAAGTTATTCTCAACAACACTCTCTTTTGGCCGTGATATGTTTATTGAGTTATAAGCAAGATCCAGGTCACAACAGTACTGTGTCAGAACTGAAGATTTTGGCAGGTACGATCATAGATACAGGTAATTCAAATGAAACCCCTCCTAATGGCCACTCATACGTCACATCATCCCACCTAGCCATAGTGGTCCTACCCCCCCTTTCACCTGGGAAATATACGATCCCATTATCTACAGGAGCAAGCTGGCACCAAAAGTTTCAAGGACGTTCCTCTGGGAAAGGAAGGCTTCTTTGGAAGACTTACGGCCTCTAAAATAGCACAGTCACGCACTCCACACACACTCCCCCCCACCTAAGGAATTTCCTCCCCCCCCCCAGCATTCATGGCAAATAGGGAAGGGCAATGTTTGACATCAACAAACCTTAATGATATATTAATTAATATATATATAAAATCAGAATATGCCAATTATTGGTTTTCTCTCAACAATATATATATATACACCATAATATGGATTAACAATATATTTGAAAACCCAATGCACTGAAATTGGTGCAATAACAACATAAATATAGTAACAAAATTCTCAAACTGGAACTGAGCTCTCTGGTCCACTGGTAACTTCAAAAAATTGCCATGTTGAGCCAATCTGTATTCGCTATAGTCCCAGACGTTCATGATTAACCCTCTGATATTTCCATAGGCATCAGTTATATACTTAGCAGTTATATTCAGGATGTGAACTGCCCCACTAAGTAAGGGGGGGGGAATTAGAGGGTACGTTGCCCATCACCTTTCTAAATGAGGAAGGAAATGCTATTTTTAAAGCTACTAGTAAAGTATTTTTATCCCCACAAAATTGAAGCCAAAACATTTGGAAGACAATAAACAGTTTCTCTCTCTCTCTCTCTGTCTCACAAACTCACATGCACACACCTGGATCCTAAATACATCAAGCACGTTGAGTTGAAAGTGTGTAGAAGATTTCTGCTTTTTTTAAAAAAGGAAGATACCAGATGAGAATCTGTTCTATGCCAGATTCTTGGACATGATTGGCACTACCACAAACCTCCATGTAAGGCGTTGATTTCAGTCATTATATGAGAGACGAACACCAGAGATTCCAGATGGAGAACATTGTATCCTTCCTTTCAGCCTGATGAGGACACCAAGGTGGCTGCATTCAGTTGCACTAATGCACAGTTCTCTGTGCACTTTGAGGCACACATAGAACCACTGTGGCATAGCGGATAACGTTGGACTAGGATCTTGGGAGACCTGGGTTTGAATCACCGCTTCTTCCATGGAAGCTTGCTGGGTGACCTTAGGCCTGTCACCAAATCTTCGCCTGGTCTACCGCATCAGGTGGTGGTGGTGGTTGTAAAAGAGTAGAGATGGGAAGAACAATGTTCTAGGGAGAAAAGCAGTATATAAATGAATGAATGCCAATGCAGTGTCATTGTGGTGTCGGACAATAGCCCCCATTGGCTTTAATAGAAGGTGAAAAAGAAACCTATGTCCCGGTCACAAGCAGAATTAGCTGTGTGATAGGGTGGATTTTACGGGTGCGATCACACAGGAACATCTGGCAAGTGTGCCGCACCTGTCGGCAACCCGTATCGCCCCACCGAAGATGCGGAGTAAAAAGATACTTGAGGAAGTGCAGTATTTTCCAGAAAACACGTGGCACGGGTGGAAATCTGATCATGGAAGCGCTGTATCCCATCGCATCCGGCGCCCGTCTGCGTCCCACCGGATGGGGGGTTTATGCCTCCATGGTATGCGCACAAACGCGGAACTGCTCATGCACACAAATGCATTACTGCTGAACCGCCTCGCTCTTATTTCCACGCTTCGCCATCAACATGTGATCGGTGGCTGACGGCCTGAGCACGGACCCTCGGGGGAACGTCTGATCGCGATACCACACTTCATCTTGCCTTAGAGCACAAAGCCTCGCTTCCCCCCCGGATTATCTCGCTCATGTGACCGGGGCCCTACATGCCCAAAAGAAAGTAATTGTGGCTCATCTCTCAGTTGCACTGAACATGGCTCTGTGTGATGCCTCAGACACATTGCTGGATTCTGCTGGATGTGGTTAGCATGGATGTGTAATCCTTCTGTTTGGGCAACTGACAGGGAATTTGGCTCCACTGATGCAGACGGACGACCTCTTCCCAGCCGTGGACAGATGACAAATCTATGTTGCTGTTGGATTCGTTTGACCGGCCTCCGTTACCTTCTGTCTGGATCGTCACATTAGTGGGGAAAGCAGGTGGCTCATTCTTATTCCGACTCCATTTCCTCTTTGAAGTGTTCTGTACTTGTTAACAATGTAAAGAAAATTGGGAGAATGCTTATTGTGCTTCCAGATGGAAGGGGTTTATGAGTGTTTGGAGGGGCTGAATCAATGCACCTGACACCCTCAATTTGCATGCTGATCGGGATGGTTCCCATTCTCATTGGTCTCCTGCAAATGGCAGAGAAGCAAACCAAACAGAACAGAAAACCAGCAACATGAGTGTTGCATCTCTGCTCTAATAAGTAGTCCTTTGAAGTACTTCCTTTCCACTTTCTGTTTTGATTTTCACATCAAAGGTAAGGTTCCCACACTGGCTCAGCAAATGCAAGAAGATTTGGGAGGCAGGGACTGGGGAAAGCAGAGTTTGGGGATGACGTGACGTCACTTCCAGGTGATGCTCTGACCCGGTTTACCTACTCTCTATGGTCCTTGCCATAGAGACTAGGGAAAATTCTTAGCGCATCACTATGTGCAGGCCGTTTTTCTTCTGTTCCTCAGTTCCTCAATGTATCCTCAATGTATCTCACAGCCTCCAATATATCCCCAGGCCTCTGTGTATGTGTGTGTGCGTGCGTGCGTGCGTGCATGTGCAAAGTGATGTCAAGTCACAGCCAACTTATGGCAATGCCAGCAAGGGGCTTTCAAGACATATGAGAATCGGAGTTGGTTTGCTATGGCTTTCCTCTGCAGAATCTTTCATGGTGGCCTCCCTTTCAAGTACCAGCCCTACTTAGCTTCCGAGATCTGACAAGAAACAGCCATCCGTCTGCTAGAAATGAGGCCAGCCAATAGGTAAGGGACGTCAGTGCACCACAGGCTTCTGTGGGGCTTCCTCCTCCCACTCCTCCAAACGGATCAGTTCCCTCTGATCCCCCTTTATGCACTAGTGGGTCTTAGGAGTGGTCCCCACTTAGGGCTCCCAACCTAAGAAAATGCTGGGAAGTTTGGGGAACACTGTCTGCGGTAGGTGGAGTTGGGCGAGGATGTGAGGTCACTTCTAGGTGATGCTCTAGGAATCTCTCCTAATCTCTATGGTCAAGAGCCTGGAGACCAGGAGAAATTTCTAGAGCATCACTATGGAAGCCATTTTTTCTCACCCGCTGCTCAGTTTCTCAAGGGCAGGAGATTGGGTCTGAGATTGGGCAATTCCCTGCCAGCCAGTCTGTTGACAGCAGCAATGAGTCATTTGTGCCCTGGCTATGTTTACTTCTGGCCGAGCCCAGAAAAGTGCAATGCTTTCTTCCCACATGAGGCTATTTCCCTGTCATACCAACAAAAGGATATTGTAGACAGTGCCCCTGAATTGTCTACCACATTTTTCCTCGTTGCTTTTTGCAGCACTCAGAAACCTTTCTGACAAAGAATACTATTCAAGACAAAGCGTTCCCTGTGACATTTGAAATGATAGCAATAAATATGATAATGGTTCAAATTGGTGGGGTCTTCAGCAAAAATGACAAATTGTCGGTGTAAACAGCGTTCGTCTCTTTTATCAAATTTTATTTCCTGTCAGTTAGGGAAGATACCAGTATATTTAAAATTAGTAATGATCGGTAACAACCTTTAAACAAATAGACAGGAAAATTTCTATTGACTTCTAAAGGGGCACCACTTTAGTTCATGGCAATGCTTTCGGAAGAGTTAGATGTGTTTTGGTCTGACACAATATTGTGGGAGGAGAAAAAAAATCACCCATAGGCTTTGAGGAAGGGTGGGCAATTTGTAAAAAAAAAGAAAAAAGTTATGCGCGGAACTATATTGTAAGTGTTTTATGGATACTGTGGACTTCCAAAAAGACATGTACGGGGGTTCTAGATCAAATTAAACCTGACCTCTCCCTAGAAGCTAAAACAACGTAACTGAGGCTATGGTACTTTCGTCACAACATGAGAAGACAAGAGTCACTGGAAAAGACAACCACGCAAGGACAAGGTGTAGGCAGCAGGAAAAGAGGAAGGCCCACCATGAGAGGTATCGACTGTATAAAGGAAGGTGCGGCCCTCAGTTTGCAAAGCTGTTAATGGCAGGACATTCTGGAGGTCGTTAATTCATAAGGTCGCTATAAGTCAGAAGCAACTTCATGGAACGTAGCACGGACACATCTTGCCAGCTGAAAAACTGCCCTACCTGACATTTTTTTTACACCCAATGTATGGGCGCTGAGTCAAATCAATTCAGTGCTTTGGGATCTTTTTTTTTTTGGTAGATCCAAAATGTGCTCCCTTTTGATTGTTTTTTTAACTACGGCTGCAAGAATTCTCTATGCAAAATATTGGAAATTACCGGAAATACCAAAAACACGAAAACTAGTAAATAAAATCTTGGAGGCTGTGGAATTGGATAAATTGACTTTATCGATAAAAGGCGCAACAGAGTCGACATTCCAGAATACTTGGTCACGGTTCTATAATTGGTATGATAAACATATGTAGGCAAGCTTGCAAGAGACAGACTAAGAGTTTACTAAATGAAATATATACCTGTTAGGATGATAGGGACAGAAAAGTTGCTTACACTGTTCATGAGAAATTGTTATTAAGGCGGAATTGTTATTAAGGCATTAGTATAAATATTGGTAAAATTGAAAATAACCTCCATGTATCTGTTTGTACGTTAGTATGTATGTATATGTATGTATATGTTATGATTGTTTGTGTATGTTATGTGGAAAATGTAATAAAACCCTTTAAAAAAACAAAAAAAACCCCAAAATGTGCTTCCTTTCTTGGTGATATTTGGGCGCTCTGTGCAAAAAAATGTCTTGCTTATGTCGAATGTATCAATAACGGTGACCGGTGCAGTCCTTTCAGTGGGAAGATCTACACAGAAATTATCCGTTGATTCTTCCCCTTCCTTCTGACCTCCGTGAATTCTAAACCAGACAGCGGGGCTACAGAACAGTGGCCAGAACCACCGGCTATCGTCTTCCCATTCGGAGTAGTCATAATAACTATCTTAATGAATGGGGTGTTTTCTGCTAAGGTTTCCGTTAACTAATATGGAGCAGAGGTCCATCAGTGGCTATTAGCCACAAGGTATAGATAGGGGCTCTGGGGCAAGTGATGCTCTGTCTTCTTGGTGCTTGGGGGGGGGGTCAACAGTGGGAGGGCTTCTAATGTCCTGGCCCCACTGGTTCTTACGTTCTTATGTTCTGATCCAACTACACAGCCTTAGGGAATGGATCCTGGATGAATTGGCTGGATGTACTTTAGGGTAGGGCTGTAAATTTCTCTCTCTTTTAATATAGATAGCTGCCAACCTCCAGGTGCGGCCTGGAAATCTACCACTACTACAATTGATCTCCAGACAAAGGAGATCAGTTTCCCTGGGGAAAATGGCTGCTTTGAAGGGTGGACTCTAAGGCATTGTTCCCTGCTGAGGTCCTTTCTGTCCCCAAACAGTGCCCTCCCCAGGCCCATAGCTAGGATTTTTTCTGGGGGGGGGCTTGGGTCTAACAGAGGGCAGTCCTGGCTTCTCCTCTCAGCAGGGCTTCTTGGCTGTGCTATAGGCCCGTGGCTCACCACGGGAGCATGCACCTTTAAAAATGTTTTAGAAGGCTGTCCCTTTGTGGGGCTGTCCCTTTAAGAAAGGGGGTGGAGCCCCGAATAGCCCCACTGTAGCTATGGGCCAGCTCTGCCCTCCAAATCACCAGGTATTCCCCAATCCAGAGATGGCAACCCCTATTTAGAATAAGGTGAAAGAAGCGTGCTGTGGTGTCAGAACTTTGGGTGGTAGACTTTGGAAAGTAATTTTGACAACTCTGGACTCTACATGTGCGCATGCATGGATACACACACCCTTTTCTTTCTCCTGAGTAGGGTAAGCTCCAGATTTATCTAATGCAGAATTGTATGATTAACACAGGCCAACCCTCAATAAACGGCTTCTTGTCAAAACAGTTTATTTAAAACCTTATTTTGAGTCCAAGAACAATAACAATGCCATCAAACTGTTTCGCCGGCATTATTCTGTATCGGGATAAATGACTCGGCCAATCCAGATTATTGCCTCATAAAACAGAGCAGGAGCACTATTATCACTTAACTGCACCTGAATTCCAGGAAAACTACTTCATTCAAAGGGTAGTAAACACAAGGAGTGAATTGTCAAGTACAGCCAGTGAAGCCAACCGCATAAATGAGAGTTAGAGATGTCGAACGCACTCATGAATAAAGCTGAAGGGTATGCGGAGGGCACCAGAAGCATTAGGTGAGTTGAGGTAAAAAGAAAGGCAGGTTTGTGTCAGCCTGGGCGATGATGAACCACCCAGTTGGTCCTGAATGATGGTGAGAAAGAATAAATGTGAGGGACCTGACCGGCTGGTGAATGTATACGAAGGGCCGTGGAATCTGTATGGTGGGATTGGGCTACAGAATGGAAATTATGGCCTAGCTTCACCTGAGCCCTCAAAGCCTCAACTTACTGTTGCTTCCCTCCAGGGCTCTTTTTTGTAGAAAAAGCCCAGCAGGAACTCATTAGCATAATAGGCCACACCCAACAGCAGAAACTCATTCACCTTTTAGGCTACAGCCCAGACAGCACAGCTCATTGGCATATTAGGCCACACCCCCATGCTACCAGAAGTGTGGTCATCCAGCCACATCCACCTTTTGCTTCTTATTCTGTTTACCTTGTTTGTTGCCAAAACCCAGGGCTTTTTTGTAGCAGGAACTCCTTTGCATGTTAGGCCACATACCCCTAATGTAGCCAATCCGAATGGGTTTCTGCTGTTGGGTGTGGCCTATTATGCTAATGAGTTCCTGCTGGGCGTGGCCAACTTGGATGTCAGCCGGAATGCTGTTCCTGAGCGTTCCTGCCCAAAAATAGCCCTGCTTCCCTCTTTTTAATGAAGATGAGGCGTAAGGTGCATCTTACCTCTAGCACTGTGAGCTTCGGCCTGGGAAAAACGTAGAGATCTGGGGGGGTGGAGCATGGGGAGGATGGGGTTTTGGGGGAAGGGAGAGACCTCAGCAGGGTATGATGTCTTACAGCCCACCTTCCAAAGCAGCCATTTCCTCCAGGGGAATTGATCTCTGTTGTCTGGAGGCCAGTTGTAATTCTGGGAGTTCTCCAGCTACCACCTGGAGGTTGGCAACCAAATGGGGTAGATTGGCTACCCAATAACTCTCTGTTGGTCTTTGGACCCAACCGAAGGTATTGGTGATAGAGCGACGGACTCTAATCTGGAGAACCGGGTTTGATCCCCCACTCCTCCTCCACATGAAGCCTGCTGGGTGGCCTTGGGTCAGTCACAGTTCTCTCAGAGCTCTCTCAGCCCGAGTGGTGAGGTTACCTGTTGTGGGGAGAGGAAGGGAAGACGATTGTTAGCCGCTCGGAGACTCCTTCGGGTATTGAAGAGCAGGGTATAAAAACCAACTCTTCTTCTTTATGACCCTTGAGCTCAGGGTGTTATAGGGAGTGGCAGGATTCCCAGCTTCCAGGTGAGGCCTGGTGTTCACCTGGAATTATAACTGATCTCCAGACGAGACCAATTCTTCTGAAGGAAATGGCCACTTTTGAGGAAGAACTCTATGACATGATACCCTGTTGAGATGCCTCCACAAACCCTGTGACCGTCAGACTCTAACCCCCAATCTCCAGGGATTTCCCAAGTTGGCAAACCAATCCTCTTCCTTACACTGCCCTCTTCCTTACGTTCTGTCCTCTCCATTAGGGTCCGCAGATGCTGTTCTGCTGTTTTGTTTGGGTCTTTTACACACGGCAGGCTGAAGCAGGGCTTTTTCACTGAATGGCCCCCGTTGGGTGGAATTCCCTCCCCGGTAGAGTTGCCAACTGTGGGTTAGGAAAACCACGGAGATTTGCTGTGGAGCTTGGGGAGGGGAGGGCAGGGCAGGGCTTGGGAACCTTAGTGAGGTATAATCCCACCCTCCAAAGAGGCCATTTTCTCGAGGCGAACTGATCTGTGTCATCCGGAGATCCGCTGGAATTCCAGGAGATCTTGGGGGCCCACCTGGAGGCTGGCCTCCCTAGAATGTCCACCACACTTCCCGCGTGGGCTGTTTCTGCTGGTGTTTATATTTCAGAAAGCTTTCCCTAACCAGCCAGCAGCAGCAAGGAGAAGCTGGAGCTGGTGGAGGTGAGCGGACAGCAGAAGGCAAGGGGAGGAAACAAGCCAGTGATTTGGGGTGGTGGGGAGGCAGATCCGTGGTGGTGGTGGGGGGACGACTTAATAGAAGGATGAAAGTTGAGAAACTCAGCTGGGAAAGGTGATCCTGACTTTATACCGGAGGGGGGGGGATTTCCTGGGATTTTCTCTTCCCTCATGGGCCCTCCTCTTATTAGACAAATTCTTGGCTATGCCTAGTCATTACTAGCTATTTGCCACAGGAGCTAAACGGATTCTGTACAATAAGGATGAGCACACAAGTCTGTTGAGTCAGGCTGTTGGTCTATGAAGGCCACTGTTGTCCACTCTGACCGGGAGCAGCTCTCCAGTCATTTTCTCATCACCCCACTACCGGATCGTTTTGACCCGAGATGCTGGGTGGGGACTGAACCTGGGACCTTCTGCATTTCCCCCCCAGTTGGACATACGAAGCTGCCTTAGACTGTCAGAATCTCGGTTTATCAAGATCGGTATTACCTGCTTTGACCGGCAATGGCTCTCCAGGATCGCAGGCCAAGGTTTTTTACAGCGCCTCCTGCCAGATCCGCTTGAAGTCAGCGGGACATAACTTCTGAAGGAACACAGAAAGAGATGCGGGAGATGCTGGTGATCGAACCGGCAACCTTCTGCATGCAAAAGAGAAGCTCTTCCACTGAGCCACAGCCTCTTCACTTGATGACAACACATGAAGCTGCCTCATATTGTCAGCCCCTCGGTCTGTCAGGAAGGGTTTTGTGTGCTCTGGCTGGCAATGGGTTTCCGGGGTCTGGTGAAGGTCTTCCACATCACCTGCTGCCTGATCCTTCAACTGGAGTGGACCTGGGACCTTCTGCATAATGTTCGATCACGGCCCCTCAGTCCCTGACAAAGCTGTGTACCTGTGAATCCTAGTTGCAGTTGAGAAACACTGGGAGAGAGGGCTATTGTCTTCAAAGCCTGCTTGGGGCTTCTTGGAAACATCCGAATGACTAGTCTTGGAAAGAGGTTGTGGGATTACATGAACCCTGGGCTGACCCAGCCTGGCTTATATTCGTTTGTTTCTTTGTTTTCAAAAACATTTATTAGCTGCTTTTCTTCTTTACGGAGCTCAAGGCGGTTTGCAACATTGATAAAATAAATAAGATACATGAAACCTAAATTTAAAATTGCTGGTAAACGTAACAAAATGTGGTCCTTAAAAAGTCCATCTTCAACTGCCTCCTGTTGATCAAAGATGAGGGTGTCAGGCACACTTCCCTGGGGCCACCATGAAAAAGGCTGTCTCTGGCGTGCCCACCAAACGAGCTTCTTTGATTGATGGGGAAGTCGGGAGGGGCTCTCCCTGTGATCTTAATTCCCAGGTGGGGCTTTAAAGGTAAAAGCAACACCTTGAATTGGGCTCAGGAGTGGATCGTAGTCAGTGTAATTGCTGGAATATTGAGGTCACGTGATCCCAAGAACTGGCCCCAACCAGCAGTGCAGCTGTAGCATTCTGCACTAACTGCAGCCTCTGAAAGCTCTTCAAGGGTAGGGCCAGATAGAACATATTGTAGTAGTCCTGTCTGGATGTAACTAAGGCCTGGATCACTGTGGCCAGACCTGAATGAACCAGGACCAGACGCAGCTGACATGCCAGCCGACGCTGAGCAAAAGCCCTCCACCGCGACCACCTATTACAGTGATAAAAGCGGCTGCCAAACATCCTTACCATCATCCATCCCATTCTTTCACCCCCTACCCAGAGACCTTTTCAAAGGCTTTTCTCTGACACTAAAGCGTCTCAGCCCTCTCCTGGTTTTAAAAACAGACTCCTGGATTTCCTCTTGCACAGCAGGGGGTCTTTGGCACTCTCCTTTGTAATATGCCATTTTTAAATGTTCAAAAGCAGCTCTGTCTCTCCTCCCCAAGTGATAATCCTGCCATGTGCAATGGAGAAGGAATTTATTTGGCGGGCAAAGTCCTGCAGGTTCCTGATGCTTTTGAAGTAGTCTCACGGAATGTTAAGAAAAGAGAGACGCTGTTCTATAAACCTTGGATTTCACCGCCAATCTTCACATCTGCAACAATCTCTCTGCATGCATGAGGCTGCTGTTTGTCTGGCCAGATAATAGCTTTTCCCCCCTCTTCAAGTGTTGCGAAATCTGACAGGTTTTGCTTCCTCTTTCACCATCCCGTGCCTTGCCCCTGCTTACCTTTGCCGTGCTGGCAGAAGGGTACTTTGTGCGGTGAAATATCTGCAATGAGTACCTCATACTTTTGGAATTAAATATCTGCTAGACAATTTGGGTCTGTTGACTGGGAAATGAATTCTAGTGAGAGCTAGGAAAGGCCCCAAAGGTGATGGCATGGAAAGATTTAAAAACAAACAAACAAACCAAAACCCCTTTAAGCATGATTGGCATGACAACCATAATTCAGGATGTGGCCTTGCCATTCATTCTGTAAATTTCACAATGGTTTGGATCCATCCGGTGTTTCTGCAGATAAGCAAAAAGGGAATGAAGTACCTTCTTTGAATTGAAAGGGGGGGAAAGCCGTCCTGAGAATTATGGGACCAGCATGCACAGAAGCCTTGTGGGATGGGAACTGTAGGATGGAGGAGAATTGGGGTGTGACCAGGGCTATTTTTGGGCAGGAGCGCACAGGAACTGAGTTCCGGCTGGCTCCCAAGTTGTCCACGCCCAGCAGGAACTCATTAGCATAATAGGCCACACCCAACAGCAGAAACTCATTAGGATTGGCTACATTAGGGGTGTGTGGCCTAACATGCAAAGGAGTTCCTGCTACAAAAAAAGGCCCTGGGTTTTGACAACAAACAAGGTAACCAGAATAAGAAGCAAAAGGTGGGTGTGGCTGGATGAGCACACTTCTGGTAGCATGGGGGTGTGACCTAATATGCCAATGAGTTGTGCTGTCAGGGGTGTGGCCTCATATGCTAATGAGTTCCTGCTGTTGGGTGTGGCCTATTATGCTAATGAGTTCCTGCTGGGCTTTTTCTACAAAAAGAGTCCTGGGTGTGACCACACTGGCGACTTGGCGTGATATGGCTGCGATCACATGCGCCTTTAGATCCGACATAGGTGTGAATGCCTTACGAATCTAAAGGGCACGATAAGACAGCAACATCTGGGAAGCGTCCCACAGTCCTCGGCAACCTGTGCTGCTCTGCCACAGAAGTGGAGTTAAAAGTCTGGCTCTAGCAGGTTCCGACAGGCCACAGGTGGACTTTCCCCTGTCTGATTGCACATGCCATCGGGATGGTCTGATCAGGCCATCCTGGCTCAGAGCCTCCCCCCCCCTTCAGAGCATGGTCATCATCACATACTCGATAGGGAGCCCTCAGTGCAGAGGTGCGATTCCTCATTTAAGTGCTTGGGAAACAAACGGCAAAAAAACCCCCCACACCTGACTCACCTGAGGTTGCGTCTGATCACACAATGATGGTGCAGCTTGAGAAGGGCTGTGTGATCTCACAACTGCATGTCAAATTCCTCCAGAGGAGATAGCCTCAGTTCCCCTCCACTCCAACTAGTGCATGTGTTGTTGTTGTTCAGTCGCACAGTCGAGTCCGACTCTCCGCGACCCCATGGACCAGATCACGCCAGGCCTTCCGGTCTTCCGCCGTCCTCTGAAGTTGGCTCAATTTCATGTTCGTTGCATTGATTACACTGTCTAACTGTCTCATCCTTTGCCGTCCCCATCTTCTTTGACCTTCAATCTTTCCCAGCATCAGGGTCTTCTCCAGTGAGTGCTCCCTTCTCATTGGGTGTCCAAAGTATTTGAGCTTCAGTTTCATTATCTGGCCTTCCAGGGAACAGTCAGGGTTGATTTATTTTAGGATTGACTGATTGGTTCTTCTTGCAGTCCAGGGGACTCTCAAGAGTCTTCTCCAGCACCATAGTTCAAAAGTGCATGTGACCACAGCCTAATTGTACCATTTTAAAATGTTGCGGGGCATATCATCCAGACAGCACACCCTGCTGCGGGTTACCCACACGGGCATCCCCTGGTCAAGCATCAACATTACTGCAGTGTCTCAGCCATGGAGCACGGTGCCCAGCCATTTTTTAAAATACAGGTGGGCGCATATGTGCTTATGCGCATACATGTGTACTCATGTGCTCGTATGCACGTGCACTCATGCATATATAGGCAAGAACTTAAAAAACCACACCATAGTGGCTGAAAAGGACTTGCAGGTTCAGACCGACAATCCGTTTTGTGCATGCTCCTCCGTGTTCAGACATCTGGTGTAATTCATGCACAATGAATGCACGAGGAACCAAAAACATCACTTGTGATGTGGTGCCTTTTTAACCTGGCTTCCAGTCGTCCTATGATGGGGTGAGTATACCTGGGGAATGCGTGACACATGTGGCTGTGTGACCGCGCCCATTTAATCCGGAGGGGAGGGGTGACTATGTCAGGCCAAACTGCTCATGTGATCACACCATTGGTTGAGATTGAGTGAAAAAGCTGGCTGGATCCAGCCGTGTATGTATGATTTGCAAGCTATGATGCCCAAAACTTGAATGGTTTTCATTTTCTAGATGTGGTGATCATGCATCATGCCCATCTACCACATTGTATCTACCTTTTCTATCTACCTTTACTTGTTGGATATAGGTATAGTGGTTATTTGAGCAACCCCCGGTCACACTGGGGGAAATAGGCATGGCCAAAGTGCAGCTTTTTTGCGCCACACCAAAAGAGATGTGCGGCGGCGGGATCAGGCAGATCCCCCCAGCCGCCACACAGGTCCTCCCTGGCACGATCAGATGCCAGGAGGAAGCCACGGACCGGAGAGCGAGGCCAGCCCGCTGTGCATGCATGTGCATGCGCAGTTCAGCAGGACCTCGCAGGAGAGATGGGCGCACCGGCAATCAGACGGCCGTTCCTGCAGCATATCTTGATTTTCAGGTAGGTAGTAGTGTTTTCTGGGGGGGGTTGATGCGCAGTTTTGCCTGGAAGGGACGAATTGGGGATGGGTGCGCGCCGCTTCCAGATGTTGCGCTGTGATTGTGTCCGCTTGATGTGCCCCCGATCCGTCCCTCTCACGTGGCAAATCCTCCCGTGTGACCGGGGGCCCCGTCTCTTTCAGTGGTGATGGTGTCAAGCTCTGGCATCCATATTGGCTTATTCTGTCTCTGTTAAACGTATTATTTTTTAGCATCTGCTTTTGCCTTGCCTGTACCTTATCACTGTACCTCTGCCCTCGCTTGCCATTTGCATTCCTTAGGGTGCGTGTGTGTGTATCGCTTTGTAACTTCCTGAAGTGAGCGCCAAGAGAGCATTCTCATGAGAATGTCCTTGGCGAAGTCTTGTGCCTGGCTAGGTTAGATAGGGCAACCATCTGTCTGGGTTGCTATAGAAATGCTGACGTTGGTGTGAATGGAATTTTGGTGTTTCACCTATATGTTGCTTTTTCCTGCCTTTGCAAATTAGTCCTAACAAATAGTTTGAACCCATAGCATCTCACATCTCTAATAAAGCACACTGCCAATGTATGTGTGGAGAGTGTTTTGACTGGGAACCTGACAGATGGTTTATATTAACTAAATCACCCACATAACTTTGAGTCTTCCTGTTTGGTCACCTTGAGTGACTTCTTTCATTCAATTAAGCAAATGTTTATGTCACCCTTTCTCCAAGGATCTCCAGATGACGCATATCATTCTCTCCTCCTCCATTTTATCTCCACAACAACCCTGTGAGGTAGGCCAGGTTCAGAGAGAGTGACAGGCCCATGGCCACCCTCTGAGTTTCATGCAGAGTGAGAATTTGAACCTGGTTCTCCCAGATCCTTGCCTGACACTTTGACCTCTGCATGATGCTATCTTAGCCAACACTAGTGGGGAAAAAAGCTTGGTCAGAAAGCAGAGGAAATTCTGCCTCACCACCCCGGTGGTCTTGGGGATGGGTGTGCAGACTGCAGACAATGAAAGGAAGTAGAATTCGTACGCATTGCCTCTAAGGTTTCCAACCTCCTGGTGGGGCCCAGAGATCTCCCAGAATTACAATTTATCTCCAGATTACAGAGATCAACTCCCCTGGAGAAAATGGCTGCTTTGGAGAGGGGACTCAGTGGCATTATATCTTGCTGTGGCCCCTCCCCTCCTCAAACCCCTCCCTCCCCAAGCTCCACCCCCCCAAGCTCCAGGAACTGCCCAACACAAAGTTGGCAACCATAATTACAACTACTCTCCCAGTTAGAGATCAGCTCCTCTGGAGGAAATGACAGCTTTACCTCTGTGGCATCGAACCCCTGCTGCGCTCACAAGATTTAGACTAACCAAATGAGCTACTGTGGGTTGTGTTTGTTCAACCCTAGAAGGCAACAAGAACCAGTTGCACCAGTCCCTGTGACTGGCAGCACCTACATCGTCTGGGTATGGTGTAGATGCTAAGAAGCCGGCATTTGGCCTTTGATGTGTTGACCACATAAGCACACAAATCTGTCCTGTACTGACTCAGACCCTGGTCTTTCAAAGTCATTATTTACTCTGGGGGTCCCCAACATGGTGCACAGGGGCGCGCTGGTGCCGACACCTTCCCTGGTGTCCACCAAGGGTTTTCAGAAAGTGGGAAGTGCCAGGTGGGACTTTTGCTCATCAAGGCTTCCGATTGGCCATTTGATTGGCTATGCGTATTTTTAAGAAAACTGGTTTGGCAGCAGCTGCTACCATAGCTCGAGCATTTTCACTGTGTGAGTAAAAGTAAGCTGTGGCAGCCATTGTGTGACTGACCTTCCCTCCTGTGGTGGCCATTTTGTGGCATCCATTTTGTGGCATCCATTTTGTGGGTGTACCCAGCATACTGTATCAGAAATCCAAAGGTCCCCACAGGATCAAAAAATGTTGAGGACCCCTGATCTACTCCAACTGGCTACAATTCTCCAGGATCTCAGTCAGAGGTATTCCACATCACTTACAACTGGGTCTTTTTCACTGGAAATGCCAGGGTTTAAACCTTGGACCTCCTGGAAGAAGAGACAACAAAAGGGGGACATGATAGAGGTTTATAAAATTATGGATGGGGTGCAGGGAGTTGACAGAACATTTTCCCCCTCTTCCAAAAGACTAGAACTCGAGGGCATCCAATGGAGCTGATGGGCGGTAGGTTCAGGATGGACAAAAGAAAATGCTACTTTACACAGAGAGTGATTAAAATGTGGAATTTGCTGCCAGAGGATGTAGTGATGGCCTCTGGAATGAACAGCTTTGAAAGGAGATTAGATAGATTCATGGAGGATGAGTCTATCAATGGCTACTAGCCATGGTGACTGAGGGGAAGTTCCACCAGGGTTGGGCATGAGCCAGCTTACGAACAAAAGTTCATCATGAATTTTGGCTAGTTTGGGGTTCACGTAGCAATGTTCTCAAGCTGAAGAACCACCATGAACTTTCACAAATTTTGATGCAGTTCGTTGAAGAGCAGATGGCAAGGGTTTAAACCCCTGCTTTCTGCTCTTCATAAAAAGCAGCTGTTCGGTTTAAATGCCCCCCCTGCTTTCTGCTCCCTGCGAAAAGCAGAAAGTAGGGGTTTAAACTTTAGATGGCTCATGAACCGATACAAACCGGGTCAGTTTGCAAACCAACCTCCTGGTTCATGGTTGAGCCATGAATTGTGACCCGAACTGCAAAAATGTGGTTCGTGCCCATCCCTAGCCTCCACATTGAAAGGCACTAAGCCTCTGAATCTCAGAGCCAGGCGGCAACATTGGGGGAAGGCCTCAGGCTCTATGCCCTGTTGTTGGTCCTCCATAGTAACTGGTTGGCCACTGTGTGAGACAGGATGCCGGACTAGATGGGCTATTGGTCTTCTCCAGCAGGGCTCTTACGTTCTTAACACTACATTAAATAGGGTCACCTGTGCTTCCCGCCCCCATATTACTATCAGGGCTTTTGCAATACAGTTGGTGGTCGCCATGACTTGAGAGGTCCCTAGCATGACGATAGCCTTCCTCCCGTTATGATTTCTCCATTTGGGAGTGGATTAAAGGCTGCGGTCACACGGAGCATTAGCCACGCTACAGAGACGGAAGATAGGCGGATTTTCCAGGCGCGATCACACCACAACATCTGGGAAGCGTAGAGCTTCCGTGGCGAACCCGAGGCTTCCCGCCAAAGATGCGGAGTTAAAAACTAGTACCTCCGAGGTACTAGTTTCCGGAAACCATGGGGCAAGGGCTGGCGTCTGATCGCGTTTCCGGTAGTGGCATCTGGCGCCCGCCCATGTCCCTTCGCAAACAGGTTTTTTCCCCCAAGTATCCACAAGATGCGCACAAGCACCCAATGGCACATGAGAACAAAGAGGAAAGCGAAAGTGCCATTTCGAAAGTGCCGTTTCTGCTTTAAAAAAAATGACCCCGTTTGTCACGGCAGCGGCGCCTAGCCATTGCTTGTGTGATCGCACCGCGCCGCTTCTTTGCCGCGCTGCAGGATCGCCATGTGATCGCCACCCTTGTCTACCCACTGGTGCCGAGGGAAGGACCCGTGGTGTGCCGCCGGCGTGTCGGATCGCGTAATCGCAGATAAAACTGCGCCGGGGCAATTTGCAATGCCTCCCCCCTGCGATATCCGGCCCGTGTGACCGTGGCCAAAGAAAAGAATAAGCTTTCGGCTGCTAATTAGCATCTAGCAAACTGGTAGGTGACTGTCATTTTCCCTTTTTAGTGTGGGTATATGAAATACTTGTCCTAAAGGGGGACTTCTGACTTCAGGATAATTATCCCATTACCTCTCATGGCACTAAATTAGCTTTTAATAAAAGTGTTTTAGGTGGCAAGGAGGGATGTTTAAAGGGCTAACTGCCAAAAGACATTTTGCAGCCTGTCACCGAAGTCTAAATTGTCATCTCGGAGCCCCTGCATGCTGTTAAAAGTACAATAGTTATTGCCAGTTTAATAGTTTCAGGAATTAAAATGGCACATTCCACGATGAGAAAGTCCACAGCGGGTCACTGCAGTCCCTCAATAAAGGCTACTGTTTGATCCGATGTGAGAGAAGTGGCCTAAATTGCTATGCTGACTTGTAAGGATTTGGTTCCACCGTTTTGTTGTTGAGCTGTGTCAGAAAAAAGTGGACAACTCAGAGAGAGAGAACAGAACTCAAAGTGTGGTTCCACATACACAATTTGCTGCTGACATCTTGAAGCCGAGAAGAACAACAGAGAAAATTGCCAAAGAAAGCACATTGTCAGGATTGTCAGATGTGGGTTGGGAAATACCTGGATATTTTGGGGGTGGAGCCTAGGGAGGGCGGGGTTTGGGGAGGGGAAGAACCTCAGCAAGGTATATTGACATAGGCTCCACCCTCCAAAGTGTTGTAAAATAGTCAAAAATTGTTTAATACTCAGACTATTTGATGGATCTTGCTCTATTGGAAAGAAGAGATTTCTTTGCTTTTAAAAAACCTTTATTACTAAGGGTAAAGGGTTCACGGGATTACTACAAATCAACATAACACTAAGAGCTACATTTCTATGCTGCCTACAGACAAAACAAGCACACATGTAATGGCGGATTCTCTCCTTCTTCTTGACCCCTAGAAAGGAAATCACCTGAAACAAATGACCAATCTGTATTACAGTAGAAACTACTTTTCCCGGGCTAATTCCCCATTGGCTCAGTGCCAGGTATCCCTTCCAGGTCAGTCTAAACAATAGCAAACTAGGAATACAAGTTAACCCTATAATGACTGAATCAGCAGACCTTGTAAACACATACATTTCCAACACAAAGGAGCCATTTTCTCCAGGGGAACTGATCTTGGTCATCTGGAGACCAATTGTAATAGCAGATCTCCAGGTGCCATCTGGGAGGTAGCAAATCAGAATTTCCAAGTTTTGCCAAAACACTAAAAATTCAGTGAACGTGAAGCTAAAAACAGAAGAGGAAAAAAAAAGACCTTACTTAAAACTTGTAGAATTTTAATTATTTTTTTTTGCACTGTCCAAATGGTTTTCAACGAAATCTGAGGAGATAAGCTGAGTCACTCTCTCTCACTTCTGTCCTTTCATGGTTTTGACAGCCTCTGTCTCAAGGCAGTTTGTTACGGTCTTTGAAGCTTCTGCTCCCGGAACAGCCAGGCTCCGAACTGACAGCTCGAGAAGTTTGAAAACAGTTTTACGGAGTCTTCTAAACCCAGCAGTGGCTGAGATGAACAGCGGGCTTCAAGGAGGAGACAGGAGAAAAAGCGTGACTCACTCAGAGATTGGTTCCACCTCAAGGTTGCCCTGACTGTACCTTTGCAACAGAGCAGGGCCAGGCCGGGTCCAAAAGCTCCATTTCCCTCTCTGCTGAATTACTGTACAGGTATTGTGCAAGCGCACAAACCTAGATTTCCAGTAAGGATCTGCCTAAATGTTCTCCTTTCATGAAAGGTTACAGGAGCCCCTAGGCAAGTGATACATCACCTTCAGTCTGGCATCTGGCCCGATCAATGGTAGTCAGCTGGTGCACTCTGTTCAGAATTTTCCAGGAAGTTCTGAACTCCTTTGTGGGCTTTCCACTAATGAGACCCAATTATGGCTTGCCCTAGATTTCTGGGATGTTTGTTTTTTCGGTATGAGAAAAAAATCCTTATTTCCAGGGCTATTTTTGGGCAGGGACGCACAGGAACGGAGTTCCGGCTGGCTCCCGAGTTGGCCACGCCCAGCAGGAACTCATTAGCATAACAGGCCACACCCAACAGCAGAAACCCATTAGGATTGGCTACATTAGGGGTGTGTGGCCTAACATGCAAAGGAGTTCCTGCTACAAAAAAAGGCCCTGGGTTTTGACAGCAAAGAAGGTCAACAGAATAACAAGCAGAAGGTGGGTGTGGCTGGATAACCACACTTCTGGTAACATGGGGGTGCAGCCTAATGTGCTAATGAGCTGTGCTGTCAGGGATGTGGCCTAATATGCTAATGAGTTTCTGCTGTTGGGTGTGGCCTATTATGCTAATGAGTTCCTGCTGGGCTTTTTCTACAAAATGAGCCCTCCTTATTTCAAAGGTGCCAGTGTTCAATGGAAGTGACCAGTGCCCTGTTTCTAAGTCTCAGTATTTATCCTGAAAATGAACCCAAGCACTGCCTTCTCTTTAGTATGGGTCCACCAGCTGACGGCAACAACTGGGGAATATGGCTGCATGGCTCCCCTCTGAAATCCGTTCATTTCCCCTCTATACTTCACAGAGCAAGCCCCTTCCCCACACTGCTCTCCCAAAGCCTTGCTATTGCAGGCAAGCTCTGGTCCTGGTCACATACAGAATTAGCCGCGTGATAAGGATGAATGCCGGGTGGATTTTAAGGGAGCGATCACACTAAATCATCTGGCAAGTGTCTCACACCCGTCAGCAACCCATATTGCCCGGCCGAAGAAGCAGAGTTAAAAGATACCAGGGGAAGTGCACTATTTTCTGGGAAAAGTGGGGCGTGGGCAAGTGTCGGATCGTGGAAGCGTTGGTATCCCATCACATCCGGCGGTATTAGCGCAAACGCAAAACTGTGCATGTGCACAAATGCGTACTGAAACCACCTCGCCCTTCTTTGCCACACTTCACCATCAATGTGTGATCGCAGCTGACGGCATGTGCACGGAGCCTCGGGGAAAACATCTGATCGCGATACTGTGCTTCATTTTGGTCTGGAGCAAAAAGCCTTGCTTTCTCCCCAGATCATTTTGCTTGTGTGACCAGGACCTCTGTTTCTCTTGATTCATTTTGCGTTAAGACTTCACCGGGGCTTTGCTTAGGAGCCTGCTTTCAGCTGCAAGGCTGAGAAAAGGAATGGGAAGAGAGGTATATCTAAGGATGTACAGAGTGCTTTCTCTCGTTTGATAAACTCAAGTCGAGAGCCCGTGTGGTGTAGTGGTTAGTGTGTTAAGAACATAAGAACATAAGAGATGCCAATGTTGGATCAGACCAAAGGCCCATCCAGTCCAACACTCTGTATCTCACTGTGGCCAGAAATACCAGGTGCCATCAGGAGGTCCACTAGTGGGGCCAGGACATTAGAAGCCCTCCCACTGTTGACCCCCCCAAGCACCAAGATGACAGTGCATCACTTGCCTCAGAGTCCCTATCTATACCTTGTGGCTAATAGCCACTGATAGTCCTCTGCTCCATATGCTTATCTAATTCCCTCTTGAAGCCGTCCATGCTTGTAGCTGCCACCACTTCCTGTGGCAGTGAATTCCAAGTGTTAGAGTCGGATTTGGTCCAGGTGGGTCACTGTGTTGGTCTGAAGCAGGAGAACAAAGTTCAAGTTCAGTGGCACCTGTAAGACCAACAAAGTTTTATTCTGGATATATGCGCACATAAACAGCATGGTAAAAAGTAGAGACATCACCCTGCCAACAAAAGTCCGCATGGTCAAAGCAATGGCATTCCCAGTAGTCACGTATGGCTGCGAGAGTTGGACTATAAGGAAGGCCGAGCGCCGAAGAATAGATTCTTTTGAACTATGGTGCTGGAGAAGACTCTTGAGAGTCCCTTGGACTGCAAGGAGATCAAATCAGTCAATCCTCAAAGAAATCAACCCTGACTGTTCCCTGGAAGGCCAGATAATGAAGCTGAAGCTCAAATACTTTGGCCACCCAATGAGAAGGGAGCACTCACTGGAGAAGACCCTGATGCTGGGAAAGATGGAAGGTCAAAGAAGACGGGGACGGCAAAGGATGAGATGGTTAGACAGTGTCATCGATGCAACAAACATGAAATTGGGCAAACTTCAGAGGACGGGGGAAGACAGGAGGGCCTGGCGGGATCTGGTCCATGGGGTCGCGAAGAGTCGGACTCGACTGTGCGACTGAACAACAAAAATATGCACACGCACATGAGCATGCACATGAAAACTTACACCCAGAATAAAACTTCATTGGTTTTAAAGATGCTAGGATCTGGGAGACTCAGGTTCAAATCCCCACTCTTGCCATGGAAGCTCGCTGGGTGACCTTGGGCCAGTCTGTCAAGAACTTTGGTTCCCTCAAAACGGAGTTTGCTTCAAAAGTATGGTTCAGTCTGGCTGCAGCCTGCTCTTGTTCTTTTTAAAAATGTTGTCTTTAAGTCTCCTTAGCCTCACACAGCCATGCTGGGGAGAGCAAACAGTCTTGCACCTGCAAGATAACACCTGCTTTTCTGACATGACCAGAGACCAATCAGAGACCAATGAAATAATCCAATCAGAGACCAGTCAGAGACTAATGAAATAAGCAGAGGTCCATCAGTGGCTATTAGCCACAAGGTATAGATAGGGACTCTCAGGCTGGGGCAGGTGATGCTCTGTATTCTTGGTGCTTGGGGGGGGGCAACAGTGGGAGGGCTCCTAGTGTCCTGGCCCCACTTCTGGACCTCCCGATGGCACCTGGTATTTTTGGCCACTGTGTGATAGAGTTTTGGACTAGATGGGCCATTGGCCTGATACAGCACTGGCTTCTCTTACGTTCTTATGGTCTTTCCTTGATTGGCCTTCTTGTATCTGGGAGACATTACTTGAACTCTGTTTGGTGCCTAGGCCTAGCAACCACTGGGGGTTCAACCAATAAATAACCTGCTTTAACATCATTTCGGGGGGCATGTGAAGCTGACAGGTAGCTCTGTCTTGCTCACCTTTCAGCCATCTTGGGTCCCTGCCACACGGGGAAAAAAAGTCAGGCAAAAGTGTGGCTTTTAAAAGCCGCAACAAAATAGGCACGCGGCGGCGGGATCATACAGATCCCATGAGCCGCCGCGCAATTGCTCCCCGGCACGATCAGATGCTGAGGAGATCGGGGAGACAGCGACGGGAGGCTGCCGAACTGCGCATGTCTGAGCATGCGCAGTTCGGCCAGGAGCCGGGGATGCGCCGGCAGAAGGACGCGCTGGCGATCCCACGGCCGCGCTTGCCGCGGCCGTTTTGGTAAGACCACCTCCGGAGGTGGTTTTTTTGTTGATGCGGTTTTTCGGCCGGAATGGCCGGATCGGGGACGGGCGCGCAACGTTTCCCAGATGTTGCGGTGGGATCGTGCCCATTTGCTGTGCCTCCAATCCGTCCCTCTCCCGGCCCAAAACCTTTCATGTGACCAGGGCCTTGGAAGCTCTGACTGATGAAGCCAACCAGCCTGGCTTTTGGGACTCTGGAGACGGACTACATTTGGACCCAGAACTGAATGGGTAACATCTTGTCTTTGAGAAACAAGGTTCTATAAGTGTTTAGCTAGTTTGCTAATCTTTAGGTCCTGGTCACATGGAGGATTTGCCCCGCAAAAGGGATGGATTGAGGGCTCATCAAATGGTCGTGATCATACCACAACATCTGGGAAGCGTAGCGCACCCGTCTCCAACCCGTACCATCAGCCTGAAGAAGCGGATTTAAAAGGCACTGGGGAAAAGGTAATAGTTTCCAGTAAATGTGCAGCACGGGCGGGTGTCTGATTGGAGACGCGCTGGTAGCCCGTGACATCCAGCAGCCATCCGCGACCCACGCATGCGCAGTGATGCAGTACTGCCGTGTTGCCTCGCTGGGACTACGCTATTGCCTCCCTGGTGTGATCGGCTGCTGATGGCCTGAGGACAGAGCCGCGGGGGACCATAAGATTGCGCTCCTGCGCTTCTTTTGGCTCCGCCTTTAAAATGCCTCCCTTCCAGTGCACATTTATCCTGCTCGTGTGACCAGGGCCTTTAGCTTTCTTGTTTTTCCCCACAATACTATTTTAAGTAATTTTGCACTCTTTTAAATAAATATACTCTGCACTTATATAAACATATATTTTATTCACCAACTTCTGGTTTCTGTCTCCATGGCTGCAATAAGTTATCTGGTGCCTAAGACTGTTGGTTACTACCTCTAGAATAACCTGTGTGTCTCCTGCTGTGAGCCAACCTCACGGGGAGGATTCCCTAGTTACGCCTGGCAAGGTCAGGAGTCTGTCCTTTGGCTCTTGACTGGAGGGACACCAAAGGACTAGTAGTACCTGGGTTAACTACCTGGTTAAAGGTATACTTTAACTGCTGCGGTGGCTCAAGTGGTTAAGATGCTGAACTGCAGGCTGTGGATGGTCGGTAGTTCAGCAGTTCGAGACCTGAGTGTGCCGCATGACGGAGTGAGCGCCTGTCTCTAGTTCCAGCTCCTGCCAACCAAGCAGTTCGAAAGCAAGAAATTGCAAGAAGATAAATAGGGTGGACTTCGGCGGGAAGGTAACAGCGTTCCGTGCGCCTTGGTGTTTAGTCATGCCGGCCACATGACCACGGAAACGTCTTCGGACAGCGCTGGCTCTGCGGCTTTGACACGGAGATGAGCACCGCAACCCTAGAGTCGGATTTGACTGGCTTTCAAGCAAGGGAACCTTTACCTTTACCTTTACAGGTATACAGGTGACTTTAACCCCCCTCCTTGTGATTGTAGCTAGCCAGCCTCTTGGCAAAGAGAATCCTCAGCCCGATTGGGCAAGAGGGGGTGCTCTCTTTGACAGAATCACACTCTCAGCCTAACCCATAAGAGAAGCCAATGCTGGAACATAAGAGAAGCCAATGCTGGCCCATCCAGTCCAACACTCTGTCACACAGTGGCCAGAAATACCAGGTGCCATCAGGAGGTCCACCAGTGGGGCCAGGACACTAGAAGCCCTCCCACTGTTGCCCCCCACCCCAGCACCAAGAATACAGAGCATCGCTTGCCCCAGAGTTCCTAGCCAGTTTGGTGTAGTGGTTAAGTGTGCGGACTCTAATTTGGGAGAGCCGGGTTTGATTCCCCACTCCTCCACTTGCACCTGCTGGATGACCTTGGGAAAGCCATACTTCTGACAAGAGCTGTCCTTGGAAGGGCAGTAATTGAAACAGCCCCACCTACCTCACAGGGTGTATATGTGGGGAGGGGAAGAGAAAGGAGTTTGTAAGCTCTGAGACTACGAGTGAAGGGTGAGACATAAATCCAATCTTTTCCTCCTCCTCCTCCTCCTCCTCCTTGTGGCTAATAGCCACTGATGGACTTCGGCTCCTTATGCTTATCCAATTCCCTGTTGAAGCCGTCCATGCTTGTAGCCACCGCCACCTCCTGTGGCAGTGAATTCCATGTGTTAATCACTCTTTGGGTGAAGAAATACTTCCTTTTATCCGTCCTAACCTGACTGCTCAGCAATTTCATTGAGTGCCCACCTCACAGGGTTGCTGTGAGGATAAAATGGAAGAGAGGGGATCGATGTAAGTCACTTTGGGTCCCCCCTTGGGGAGAAAGGAGGGGTATAAATGAAGTGAACACATAAAATAAAGTCTCTTGTCCCCACAAACTCATTTAGAAATCAGGTGTAGGTTGCCTCTTAGTTTTAAAGCATAAGGGCTGAATTTACAATCCCCCTTTTTGTTCCACTTCTGGCTTCCTCGCCTTTTGCCCCACCTCCCCGATTTCCCTCCTGCCAGCTCCAAATCTCTCTCTCTATTTTTTTTAAAAAAGAACATTTACAAACAAAGTGGCAGGAAGCACATATTGTGTTTTCAATGTTCACCTTGACGCTTTATCAATAAATTAAGGCGTGTGATGCGAAAGAAAGCCCTTTCTACCTCTGTCTCCTCCACACCCTTCACGCAGCTCTGAGTGGATTCTCACTGGGCGGAACAGGAACCAGGGAAGAGCGAAAACATCGCATTTGCATCTAACACCAAAGCTCTTGGGAAAATAGTTCAGAGAAGGGGTGGGGAAATCTGCAAATGCATCAAAATTTACATTTTATGCCAATTTCTCTGTCCAGGCGAGAACTTCTACAGTGAAGGGAAACAAATGCATCATTTCCAGAGTTGCTGGCTATACTTCTGTGCATATTTCAGGAGCGGGGAATTATATATACGCACACACACCTTGGTAGGACAATTGTGTACGATACCTATTGGGGGGTTCAGCTTCTCTCGCTAAGTATGTTGCCTATTAAAGTCAGAAATAATAAGAGTATTGCTGTTTTTGTCAGGTACCTCCCTGCTGAAGGGGTAGATCCCCAGGCCGTTCCTTGCATGACCTGGTTAAAGAAACGGCTTTCAAATTAGCACCACCACCCCCGTCAGACTGTTCCACCAGCATACTAATTCTTAGCGGACTGAGCTTGGAGCATGCTGTCTGGGCTGTCGCACTAGATCTTCTTGAATGCTCACAGTACCATCCTAAGCAGACTGACATCCTTCAAAGTTCATCGAAGCCCACAGGCTTAGACGCAAGGGCATAGCTACGGTGGGGCATTTCGGGGCCATGCCCCATCCTTAGTGAGCCCTGCCCCATTGAGCAGCACCCCTGCCCGCAGTCAGTAGATGAGGAAGGGCCTCTTCCTCACCTACCTGCTGTGGGTGGGCGGGCTCGCTGCTCACAGCTTGAGCAGCGTTTAAAAGGGGGAGCATCATAAGTGATGCCATGCCCCCTCGGTGCCCGCGGTGCCCCTACAAATTCCTGGCTACACCCCTGCTCAGATGGGTGCAACTCTGCTGAGGACAGCACTAGAAGAAAGTCTGAGTCCACTGGCACCGTTAAGACCAACGAAGTTTAATTCTGGGTATAAGCTTTTGTGTACATGCACACTTCATTAGATAACCGCATACACATGTGAGCTTATACCCAGAATCAAACTTTGTTGGTCTTAAAGGCGCCACTGGGCTCAAACTTTGTTTTATTGCTTCAGATCAACACATCTACCCACCTGAACCTATCTTCATAGGATGGCACTGTCAGTCAACCGAACTTTAGGGTCAGTCCATATCCATGAGGATCTATAAAGTCCTGATGGTGGTGGAACGTGTTGCTGAGTCTCAGCTGACTTACGGCACCCCCTGAAGGGGTTTTCAAGGCCGGAGATGAGCAGAGGTGGTTTGCCATTACCCACTTCTGTGTAGCAGTCCTGGGCTTCCTTGGTGGTCTCCCATCCATGGACTAACCAGGGCCAACCCTGCTTAGCTTCTGAGATCTAATGAGACCAGGCTCACCTGGGCCATCCAGGTCAGGGCTCTAAAGCCCATGTTGTTGTTGCCGTCAGTCACAGCTGACTTCTGCCGACCATGTAGGGCAAGAGGCGTTCGGAGGTGGTTTGCCATTGCCTGCCTCTGCAGCACAATCCTGGTATTCCATGGAGGTCTCCTATCCAAATACTAGCCAGGGCCAACCCTGCTTAGCTTTCATGATCTGATAGCTTGGGCTATCCTGGTCAGGGCTATAAAGAACCAAACAAAGGAAAACAGAGGGTGATGTGGAAATTGAACCGCTACATGTGGTAGGGAGATGTTTTCTACACAGAGCAATTTTTCACCCTCCCACCTTCTTTATTACTGAAAAAGTTTACTCTCCTTGACAAAAGGGTAATTTTGATGGGACTGAATGAAAGTCTTCCAAATTTGTAACAATACCAATAAAACACCATCCAAGTAGAGGGGTTTTTTGGGGGGAGGTTTGGTTACAGGGTGAAGTTTCAGAAACTCCAAGCATGAAATATTGTTAAGAGGACATTTGAGTAAATGGAAAAATCAGGTTGGACATTATTTCACTGGAAAGGTAATAAATGTATATAATGAGTGGCCAGAAGAAGCCATGAAAATGAATAGCTGGGATGGGATTATGGGACAGCCATTCAGTTGGCGATCTCTCTGAAACATAAGATGATACGGCTGATGATGAGAAACGCATGAAATGAGGACACGGAACATATTTTCATTTGATTTCCTGAGGTGTGAGGATGCTTGTACATTTATCTCCTAAGTGTTCATTTTCTTATTCTTCAGTGAGTAGCTTTATCCATTCTGTGGGGAGGCAGAGGGGAAGTAAAGTAAAGGTAAAGGTTCCCTTGCTCAAAAGCCAGTCGAGTCCGACTCTAGGGTTGCGGTGCTCATCTCTGTTTCAAAGCCGAAGAGCCAGCGCTGTCCGAAGACATTTCCGTGGTCATGTGGCCGGCATGACTAAACACCAAGGCGCACGGAACGCTGTTACCTTCCCACTGAAGTGGTACCTATTTATCTACTTGCAATTTCTTGCTTTCGAACTGCTAGGGGAAGTACCAGGGGTAAAATAACAGTGGGGCAAGAGGAGGGGTGGAAGAAGGTGCACCCCTCTCTGAGATACGGACGGTGACCCTCTCCAAATGTACTACCACTTGTTGTTATCCCTAAATGCCTATCCGGGTTGCTTATTAACATTATTTGAAAAACACAAACTAGGAACAGCCTAGATAGATAATACGGAGAAAGCTCCAGTTGCTGTTCACGCTGTGGAAGAGGGAGTGAGCCATGGGGTGGAGCTAGGAGACCTGGATCTACACAGAAATGGAAGTTCTCAAATCAGTGCATTGTCCTGTTAAAAATCAGCTGTAGGTCCTTAGTCTCTGGATCTGGGATGTGTGCAGTTCCCTGGTCGGTCCGTATCCACAACTAATGGCCTAAGGTCTCTAGGGAGAGGAAATTCTCTGATAATTGGAATTTTTCCAACAGAAACCAGATTTAGCACTACAAGATGAAGGTCTCCTGTGGTGCTAGATGGCCAGTTTGGCACGATGAATGTTGGAATGGGGAAGACCTAGGTTCCAGAACCCACTCAGCCATGAAGCTTACTGGATGACCACGCTGTCCCTTACTACCTCACAGAATGGGTGTGGAGGTGAAATGGAAGAGAGGGCAACTAGACCCTTAGAATAAAGGGAAGAAGAAGAGGAGGAGGAGGAGGAAAAGGAGGAGGAGGAGACTGGATTTATACTCGACCCTTCACTACCTGAAGAAGTCTCAGAGCGGTTTACAATCTCCATTCCCTTCCCCTCCCCACAACAGACACCCTAGGTGGGGCTGAGAGAGCTCTCTTGAGCACTGCTCATGAGAGAACAGCTCTGAGAGAACTTGTGACTGACCCAGGTCACGCCAGCAGCTGCATGTGGAGGAGTGGGGAATCAAACCCGGTTCCCCCAGATTAGAGTCTGTACTCCTAACCAGTACACCAAACAGGTTCTTGACACCAAACTGGTAGATACAACTGTCGTCATGAAATATTTTTTACTAGATGATTGTTCCTTCTTTAACCTGTTCATTTCTAAAATGAAGGTGTATTTAATGGAGAACTATTTGCATAATTGTCGCCAAGCGTGACATTTTAGCAGAGACTACATCTGTATGCCCTGCCAGTGTTCTGGGCTGGGAGGAAGAGAGAAAGAAGACTCTTCCTTTGGCCATTTTTGAATGAAGCTGAACAGGTTCTGGAGCCTGGCTAGAGTGCAGCCCCGATTATCAAAACGCTGAGGTGAATTCTGGATGGAAGGCATTTCTTCACACCATAATCTGAAAAAACAGAGCTGTCGCTAAAATTAGACCCTCGCCAGAATTTAGTTATCGTGCCCAGTTTTCTAGAACTCCATCTGCTCGTTCCTGCAGTTCAAAGATTCATGTAGGCTGGATTCATTTTTAATCTCTAGGTGAACATTTTGAAGAAGTACCTGGGAAGATAGTAATGTGGCCGGACAATTGCCTCCTTTAGCAAAGCAAGATGTTGTGGGCGATAATCTGACTGAGCGTGCATCTCCACGTCCTGCAGAGGCTCGCTGGATTTATGTACACAGGAGATAAACTGGCAGGCCAATCTTTCCCAGCATTTATAACCAGGAGAGCCCTAGAACAATCCAGAGACTTTAAACTGGGGGAATTAGCATGCTGAAAGTGGGGGCAGAGCAAGGACTGCGTGATTGGTGCTCGATAGTTAGGGATTAAAAACATTTGCATTTTGATCGAAATACAGGACCGTTTTATCAAGGGAACAGGCTTGTAGTCTATTCCTCAGGTTACGGTATGCATTAGAGGAAGTTAATACTGCATTATTTTCTAGATTTGTCATTCCATTTTTTTGCACTGTTCATGGCATATCATGCCTGATACTTTTTGGGGCATTATTTCTGACTTCTGTAATCCTTGCCTTTTGATGTCTCATCTATTTGATTTTGCATGTCTCATGCTCTTTGATTTAGTATTTATGTATTTGCTCCCTTCATTTATAATCTGACTTTCTCCCCAGTGGGGGCCCAGAGTGGCCCAGAACATCACTCCCCCCAGCTCCATTCTGCTCCTACAACAACCCTGTGATGTAGGCTGGGCTGAGAGGATGTCAGATTCCGTGGCAGAACAGGGATTCAAACCTAAATTTGGGCTCCTAGTCTGGCACTGTAACCAGTACACCACACTGGCTCTTGCATTATCTTACACTGAATAATCCTCCTTGAGTAAATAAGTAGACCAAATAAGATTTGGAGTCAACTTTGTTGTAAGAAAGAGCAAAATGCCCGTAATTACAAGACGTGGAGGCAGTGGCAGTCCAAAAAGGAGTATCACTGTAGATCACTGTCTCATTGACCCTGCCCTACATCTTGTGATAGCCGTTTGAAAGCAAGAAATTGCAATTAGATAAATAGGTACCACTTCAGTGGGAAGGTAACAGCGTTCCGTGCGCCTTGGTGTTTAGTCATGCCGGCCACATGACCACGGAAACGTCTTCGGACAGCGCTGGCTCTTCGGCTTTGAAACGGAGATGAGCACCGCAACCCTAGAGTCAGACTCGACTGGCTTTCGAGCAAGGGAACCTTTACCTTTGCATCTTGTGAGCGTTAGGGGGAACCCCTGTTACATTTATGTTCACTTTTCTATTTCCTTAGTGCATTTTTTGTCCTGGCCTTCCTTTGAGGAACTCAGAGTGGTGTATATAGTTTTAAACTTTACAACAACACTGTTAGGTAGGTTAGGCTGAGAGTGGGTGATGGGAAACATGTGAGGGTAGCAGAGGTGAGGAAGAGGTGGTGGTGACAGCAGAGGCATAGGCCCCTCCCCCCTACACCAAATCTATCACCAGAGGCCACGACCTAACCTCATTTCGGGTTGCCAGCCCCCCCCCCCACTGGAGGTGGGGGTCCCCTGCTGACAGGCCTCACCCCACTGCCAATTAGCTGGCTGATGGGAGGAGCTTACCCCCCCAAAGGGAAATCCATCCAACATGCAGCGACATGTCTACATTACTGCCCATGTGACCCGGAAGTGATGTCATCACGGTCGGGACATTGGGGCAATGCTCTGGTATTTGGGCAGAAACTCTATTGTTGTTGTTCAGTCACACAGTCGAGTCCGACTCTTCGCGACCCCATGGACCAGCTCCCACCAGGCCTTCCTGTCTCCCGCCATCCTCTGAAGTTGGCTCAATTTCATGTTCGTTGCATCGATGACACTGTCTAACCATCTCATCCTTTGCCGTCCCCTTCTTCTTTGACCTTCAGTCTTTCCCAGCATCAGGGTCTTCTCCAGTGAGTGCTCCCTTCTCACTTGGTAGAAACTCTATGGTAGAAGCCAAATTTGCCACAGAGCTTTTGCCCAGATACCAGAGTGTCATCCCCGATGTTGCAGACATGATGACATCACTTCCGGGTCACATGGGCAGTGACGTCGACACATAACTGTATGTTGGATGGGCCTCCCTGCTACTCATGGTAAGGAGGAGGAGGAGAGGAGGAGATTGGATTTATACCCCGCCCTTCACTCGGAGTCTCAGAGCGGCTTACAAACTCCTTTCCCTTCTCCTCCCCACAACAGACACCCTGTGAGGTGGGTGGGGCTGAGAGAGCTCTGACAGAAACTTCTCTGTAAGTTTCCCCCTCCCCTACCAGTTGCCAGGAGGGAACTGGCAACCCTAACTTCATCTCATTACACAACAAGCCTTGGATGGCGACGGGGGGAGGGGACAGATTCAAGAACCTTGGTAGGGGACATCCAAAGCATCTTTTGCACACCCTCTGTTTTTTCTTGATTTGATATGTGGCCTTGTGGCCCGGAGTCTCTCCTTCCCAGATAACCCCTCAGTAGAGACCAAGTAGCTCACTCAACTCATACTTCCAGCAGAAGGGAACCAGTCTTTTGTTAAAACGCAGAGTAAACTCCACAACCTAAACCTCAGGCGATGAAGAAGAGAAAATATTTCAAAATGACAAATTGTCTGTCTGGGTCCCCCCCCCCTCTCCCCTGTGCCTGATCCGCAATTCCCTCCTTCCCATCATTTCTGCACTCCTGGCTTCTGAGACAGGAGATGCTGCCCCCCTCAGAATCCTCTGGCTGGAAAAACCGCAGGCATCAGTGAGGCCTGATTTATTCGTTCCCAGCACCACTCTTCCGAGTTACTCAGTGCTGGTGCCACTGACAGGATGATCCAGTGCTCTCCTGCGAGGAAGCCGGGGGACCCTTTGCTTCCAGCGTGGTGGAGGTACTGAGACGTTCAAGGGTTTTGTGTCACCAGACCGCCTCTCTCCATTTCTCCAGAGAAATGACAGGTGTCTTTGGCAATGTCTTTTTAAAAATCAAATCCAAGTGATCCATGGGAATGCAGAGATCCCAGTGTGCACAAATTCCAGGGATGTGCCTGCAACATATGTGGGGTTGCCAACTGCCAGGTGGAGACTGGAGCTCTCCTGGATCTCCAGACAACAGAGACCAGGTCCCCTGGAGAAGATGGCAGCTTTGGAGGGTGGGCTCTGTGGCCTCGCTTCCCTACTGAGACCCCTCCCCTCCTCAAACTCCGCCGTTTACGGGCTCCACCCCAAATCTCCGGGAATTTCCCAATGTGTGGTCAGCAACCCTAAATTAGCCTTTCGTAAGGAGAGCCGCTTTCCTTCCAGTTCTGAAACAGAGATGACTGATTTTTTTTTAAAAAAGGCCGTGCAGCTGTGCACTCGGTTCATCAGCTGCCAGCGTTTCCCCTTTCTAAAAAAAAGCACAATGTTATTGTAATAAACTATTCACAACGACTCATTAATTATCCACTAACCGCAGATAACTGCCAGTGTGTCTACATTAGCCTGCCTTGCCTTGCCAGTGTTTGAGGCAGGCCCGTGCCAAATGAGTTCATAACTGCTGGTAATGCCTAATTTCCCACAGTTCATTGTCCAGATGATCCATCTTGCTGGGATTGGAAGATGACTCGGCCAGACATCTGACGGGGAGGAGTTTCCCTCCAATCTGTAATATCTGCGAAAGGAGAGGTGGGATTTTTCACGACTCTGGATCAAAAGGCTTTGCTGTTGGCCTGGGAACACCAAAGCTGGCTTAAACAAAAAGTTCTCTCAGCATTGGAGTCGCCAACCTCCGGGTGGTGGCAGTAGACCCCCCGAAATTACAGCTGGTTCCAGACAACAGAGATCAGTTCCCCTGGAGAAAACAACTGCTTTGGAAGTTGGTCTCAATGGCACTATGCCCTGCTGTAATCCCTCCTCTTCCTAAATCCCGCCTAGGGTTGCTGGCCCTCAGGTCTGGGCGGGGGTTTCCCCACTTCTGGGGGCTTCAATCCGCCCTTGGTCAACCGGCCCGTGGGGGAAGCCCTGCACCCAAGCCCCACCCCCAAGAGCAACCACCCCAGGCCCGTAGCTACAGTGGGGCATTTCGGGGCCTGGCCCCCCGGCTTCCTGCCAAGGCCCCACAACTTTCATCTAGCCCAGCTGCCATGCTGCCCTCACCACCCCTTCCCCAAGCGTGGCTTGCTTCCCCACCCCATCACTCTGTTACTGCCGGAGCCCCTTGCCCTGCCATGGGAGACCTCCATGGATGAGCGGCTGCCTGCTCCAACTGGCAAGCATGAGTTTTTAAAAATTTATTTAATTTTTTTTCTTTTTGTGATGTCAGTGCCCCCCGACTTATTTAAAGCCCCCCTGAATTACAAAATCCGGGCCACGGGCCTGGACCACCCACCGGGCCACCCTTCTCCATCCCCTCCTGCCCAACTGAAAGGGGTTCAGCTGATCGGCGGGGACCACGTGGCCCGCTGACCAGCTGGAGGGCTCTTTAAATCTCGCAGGAGGGAGAGGGGCGGTTGCGGGCTGGTTGCTCTGCTTGCAAAAAGACCCTTTTAAAGCTCTTAAAGGCGTCTGGAAAAGGGCCCTTTGACTCTCGGAAGCTTATACCCTGGAAACCTTGTTGATTTTTTTTTAAGGTACTCCTGGACTTCAGTCTTGCTCATATATTGTTATTGTTATTATTTACTTCATTTATGGTCCCAGTCTTTCCCTTTGAGGCACCAAAGTACACAATTAGAACCAATACAATATAAAAAACTATAAAACGTACAACTAACGGTGAAGGAGGCTGGCTTACCAAAATTAGAAAACAACAAGAAGTGGGGACCCGAGATACTCATGGGGGGGGGGGAGAAGGAGCTCCACATAGAGGAGGAGGAGGAAGAAGCAGCCACAGGTGAGCCTTCACCCCTTCTCCCCCTCCCACACCAATGGCGAGGCCTGGGCCTGCCATTTCTCCCCCCAACCCCCCCGACACTGAAGGGGGAGGGCACCAGGCCTGCCAATCCTTCTCCTCTGCTCCCCACACACACCAGCAGCAAGGCCTGTGCGGATCCCAGCCACCAGGCCTGCCGAGCCTTCTCCCAATCCTCCCCACCGGCGGCAAGGCCTAAACAGCTCCTAGCCGCCGGGCCTGCTGAGCCTCCCTACCCCAGTGGGCAGAGCATTCCCTGTGCACGCACAGGGAACACTCTTTTACTTTTTGGGGGGTTTAAGTATCCCCCGTATATTTTTTTCAACTTTTCAGATTTTTCTGCACATCTGGGGACTGCCCCAGGTGTGCAGGAAAATCTCTTTTCCCCCCAAGTGCCCCCGATGTGCAGATTTAGATATCTTTACAGAGGGGGCGTCTCGGCTATTGTTATATAGATGCCCTGGAACAGTTTAATGTATACAATATACCTGTATAATACATACAACTGCAACAGAGGTAGACTGCAAAACTGGACAGCAGTACAATAAAACCAGCATGATGCATGCAAGGAACGAAGCCACGAAAGCTGCCTGAAGTGTCACAAACGGTCCATAGAGCCTTCCTCCCTTTTATAAATATGCCCCGCTGAACAATTTACATGTTACCAGCTTATTGAGAATCCCAGGAATGTTGAGGCAGATTAAAACAGGATGACAATTCCTAGCATCGGCCCAGGGCTACCCCCAAAGACAACTTGGATGTTTCATTGATACAACATACAATAACTCGTTTGCTGACCAGAATGTAGATGTGTGAACATATCATCTCCCTTTTAAGGTGGCTACTAAGTACTATTGACCTGGTGTGGAGAAATGCATTGTCTCCTGGGAGGCTGGCAATGAGCAAGGCCTCCACTGTATGTTTTAACCATTTTTTCCCATTGTGCTAAGAATAAGCAGGAGGGGGGGCGGAAAGTAGCCCATGACCTTTCAAGACACCTCTCTTAAGATATGGTAATGATTCTAGCAGGAGAGACATTGGGATGGGCCAGTTCACCCCCCCCTTCCCCAAGCAGGTAATAGATCTGGAGGATTGAGAATGCCAGAGAGACCATCAGGAAGAACTCTGGCCCCACCTGACCTGGTCAGTGGGAGGAGACAGAGATTTGGTAAAATCTCCTTGCAACAGGAAATAGCTCTCTTTTCTTTGGGATGCTGAGGCCGTGAAGGAACACAAGACTCTTAACTCCTGAGACAGCCATATTGACCATGTTCTCGTCTGGGAGACTAGGAGCAAGCTGCAAGGTAATAGAAACTTTGTAGAGTTCGGTAACTACCTAAGCTAAAGAGGTGTTGGGCAGTGGGAGACAGAGAGGCAAGTCCTTGGAAATGAGGAGGGGATAGGGCTGCCAGGTCCTTCGGGAGGGCAGAGGTTCCCCCGCTCAAAGGGTCCCCAATCCGCCGGTCCAGAAAAGGTAATGTGCCTGGTTCGGGCTGACGTGCCCAGCACAATGATGTCACTCAGAGGTGACGTCATCATGTTGGGCACATTGCCGGCCGACGCTCTAGCAATCAGCCTAAAAACTCTATGGTACTATAGAGTTTCCAGGCTAATTGCTGGAGCGTCAGCCGGCAACGTGCCCAACATGATGACGTTACTTCCGGGTGACATCATTGCAGCGCACACGCTCAGCATGCATGTGAATGTCCCAGCTGGGGACCAGCTCTGCCCTGCTTTTAACAGTAAGTCACTTGACAACCCTAGGTGGGGAGCTGGGAGTCCTGACCCTCTCAGTGGAAATTCCTTAAAAAGGGCAGGTGGTGGTGGTGGTGGTGGTGGCGGCGGCGTGTTCCCCTAGAGAAAAAGAAAAGCCCCTCCAGGCAGTTGGGAATCCCTAGGAGGGGAGGGTGGAAACGGGGTCTGCAGGCCAGACCAGCCATGTTCTGCCACACCCTGGTTAGTACTTGGATGGGAGACTTCTAAGGAAGTCCAGGGTTGCTATGCAGAGGCAGGCAATGGCAAGTCACCTCTGTAAGTCTCTTGCCTTGAAAACCTTACAGGGTCTAAGTCACCTGTGCCTTGATGGCACTTTCCTCCACCACCGCGCTGGTGACCCATACGCTTCTAAGTTCAATTCAAGGTTCCTGAGAGAATCTATTGCCTGGTTTGCACCATCCTCACAGAGCAATCTCTTCTCCATGCCCTCTCTTAAAGTGGCTAAATTGGCTGTCGTTTGTCGGTCTCCTTCCGCATGTGTAGCAAAAGTCCTGCTGAAAAGTCCTGCTTAAGAGCTTCCTTAAGTAGATTTTTTTTTAAGGTGTGCAGTGGTTCTTTGATGCTGTTTAATGGCTTCTTTGGTTTTTGGACGGATAATTTGTGATTTTAGAAATTATTTTGTGGTATGCTTTTGACTTGTAAGCCACCTGGAGCGTGACTCTGGAGAAGCGGCATATAAATTCTCTCAGTGGACTGCAAGAAGATCAAATCAGTCAATCCTAAAAGAAAACAACCCTGACTGTTCCCTGGAAGGCCAGATAATGAAACTGAAGCTCAAATACTTTGGCCTCCAAATGAGAAGGGAGCACTCACTGGAGAACAGGCTTATATCCCACCCTCCCTGTACTGTAGGCTCAGGGCAGGTTCCAGACACACAGATCTGCGTTTAGTGCAGATTTACAATAACAACGTATTTCAGAAATTCAGAGTAAAACTGATAAAATTGCCACACTCTACAAGCAACGTGACTCAATAGACGTCAACGAATTCCCGCAATGCTGGTGGTTCCAGTTGGCTTCTAGGACCTGCGGTTACTGGCGGGGTGGGGCCAACACTAAGAGGGTTTAGGATACAATGTAAACCTACCTTTTGACCGAGGCTAAGGCTTTGGGAAGAAACTAGGGATGCCAGCCTCCAGGTGGGGCCTGGAGATCTCCTGGAATTACAGCTCATTTCCAGCTTACAAAGATCAGTTCCCCTGGAGAGAATAGATGCTTTGGCGGATGGACTGTGTGGCATTGTACCACACAAGGTCCCTGTCCTCCCCAGGGTCCACTCCTAAATCTCGAGGAATTCCCCAACCTGGAGATGGCAACCCTACCCTACCAAACCGTGCCAGTGACCGGGGTGGGGTGGGGACATGGCAACCCTAGAAGGAATTGGGCCTGGGGTGGGTGATTGATTTCTTTGGGTGCATATTTTCACTATGTTGTCGACTGCTGACTGGCACTGGTTTTATATGCCACTTGGAGCCGCTTGGAAAACGGGAGAGGCAAACTATGCATATTTTAATCATTTGCTTTGAAATCACAATTGAGAATATTGCCTCTCAGCTCTCAGTACCAAGGACTAAATGTAAAGATAAAGTTTCCCTTGCTCGAAAGCCAGTCGAGTCTGACTCTAGGGTTGCGGTGCTCATCTCCGTTTCAAAGCCAAAGAGCCAGCGCTGCCAAAGACGTTTCTGTGGTCATGTGGCCAGCATGACTAAACACCAAGGCGCACGGAACGCTGTTACCTTTCCACCAAAGTGGTACCTATTTATCTACTTGCAATGTCTTGCTTTCGAACTGCTAGGTTTGCAGGCGCTGGAACTGGAGACGGGAGCTCACTCCATCATGCGGCACACTCGGGTCTCGAACTGCTGAACTACCGACCTTCCACAGCCTGCAGTTCAGCGTCTTAACCACTTGAGCCACTGCAGCTCAAGGACTAAAGGCATGGTTTTTCCTGTTCTTTTAATTTTCTCACATGGGGAAGAAGACTATTTTTAGCTTTCCTATTTTTATCGTGCTGTTTTCTGTGCAACAGATGCATCCTTTCCCACCAACTTTTGATTGAGCATTGTTAACATCGCTGAGAAACAGGATGGCCATATTTCACCCCAAGCATGGACAAACCCTAAAAGTAACTTGAATTTCTGAATCTAACCAGTCACCAGATTTGGTAACATACTCAGAAAGGCTCATTTAGTTTCCCTCTAAAATTTAAAGGGACAAGAAATGCTGACTAACATCTGTTTCCCTGGGGCCAGCTGCCTCTTTCCCCTTCCCCCACCCCTGTGCCTCCCCAAACGTGAAACACTCTTGTCATCCTAAGAGGTAAATTTTCATTACTGTGGGATTTTAGGAGTGTTTGGGGTCATATGGGGTATTGTGAGTCGACCCAAAACAGCTAATGTCATGTTTAATATTAGCTTGGATATACACAGAGGTCATTTCGGGGGGGATCGCGGAGGTATGCAGTTCCCCCGGGTGAGGTGCGGGGGGCGGGGCACATGCCGAAGCCCCGCCCACTGCTTCCAGCTGCCCCGCTTCCGGCCCTCATTCAGCCAGGAGGAGGCTGGAGAAGAGGGAGGGTACCGTATTTTTCGCTCCATAAGACGCACCTGACCATAAGACGCACCTAGTTTTTAGAGGAGGAAAACAGGAAAAAGTGCCTCTTCTGCTGCTGTTCAGTGGGGAGAGAAGCCTATGCAAACCAGAATGATTCAAGAGGGCTCTTATACACAGGCAATAGGGTTACACTGTACAAATGACTTCACAAATTATTAGGGTACCTCCTGTCCTCCTGTCCACACATGCTTAAGGTAGAATAGCAGCTCAATATTTCATTAGCAGTGGTACTTAAGAATATCTGTTCCAGTGCAACAGAACAAAGTTTTAGTTTAGTGGCACCTTTAAGACCAACAAAGTTTATTCACATGAAAGCTAAGACCCAGAATTAAACTCTGTTGGTCTTAAAGGTGCCACTGGACTCAAGCTTTGTTTGGTACATTTTGTGTTTATTGACTGTTAGCCTTTATTTAAGCTGGTTATAGCTTAAAAAAGAGAGGGGGGGAAGGAAGGAAGGAAGGAAGGAAGGA
>NW_015175442.1:224405-233982 GCF_001447785.1 Gekko japonicus
GGGGGAGAAGGGTGAATGGGGCTTGGATCTCCAAGCCCTGTTCAGCCTTCTTCCCCCCCTCCCAATGGAACAGTCTGCTCTTCCCTTAATTTCTGTGTGATTTAGTTTGGTCCTCTTGGAGCTCTTGGTTTACTTTCATTTTTATATGCTTAATGGATCTGAGAACGTGTTTCAAATGTAAGTCTTCAAGCCTTCCCATGGGCTCCGGTGGGCTTGGGGGGGGGGAGAAGGCAGTATTCGCTTCATAAGACGCACACACTTCCCCCCCACTTTTTTTTGGGGGGGGGAAGTGTGTCTTATGGTGCAAAAAATACGGTAAGTTGCTTCCTCCCCGCCTCTCTTCACCCCTGCCTGCCTGGGGCCAGGGAGGGCCTTGGCGGGGCTTCCTCGCACTCCCGCCGGCCTTGCAGGTCCACCGCCGGGCCCCTGATGTCAGGGGGTGTGGCATATGCTAATGATATATGCTAATGAGTTCCCCTAGCTCTTTTTTTATAAAACGACCCCTGGATATACATACCCCCCAAATATAACACATTATATGCATAGTCAGTGTCCAATTTCAATGTATCTTGGTGTATAAAATGACACATACACACTCATTTCTTTCGAAATGGCAAAAGTAAATGTGTTTCACTGCACCCAAAGACCCAGAACCTGAAAATGCACTTTCACATGAGGCAGAAAATAATGACACTAATAATAAATCACATATCTTGTTCACAACTGGGGCATTTTTTAATGCCAAGAACATACTGGTACCTCTCTGCGGTTAAGCTTATCACTTTATCAGGAGTTGCTGTATCTCTCCAAAACACTTCAAAACGTTTCCCTGGCAATGCTCCCTCTAAGCTGTGGAGTCCTGTGAGCAAAAATTCTACTTGGCGAGCTACTGGCATTATAATTGTGAGCGAGCGAGTGATTTGGCTACGGCATAAATTAGTTTGCTCTGGAGCCCATCCTTCCCGAGCTAAGACAAGAATGGGTGAGCCAGAAACTAAAAAACTGTGAGTTGGCTCACTCTAACTCACCTTAGAGGGAACACTGGGCAGGACAGAGTACTAACTTACTAGCTAAAGGATGGAAGCAAATGGCAAGAGGGAAAGCTATGAGGGTTGATGAGACAGGTATAAAATTGGTGAACATTGTACTGCAGACATATCCTCATTGTCTATATCACTCTATTTCTTTAGATATTTATGTCCCATTTTTCTTCCCAATGGAGAGCCACTGAGGGACCAGGTGGGCAGAAAGTTCTCTGCTTGCCATTATCTGAGCTGGGCAAGCAGATGGAAACAAGGGATAGACAAACAAAGGCCTAAGAAAGGAGGCAGCAAAAGCTTAAAGCCACAAAGGAAGCTGGTGAGAAAAGAAGACTTGGGAGCAATGCTCCCTCTAAGCTGTGGAGTCCTGTGAGCAAAAATTCTACTTGGTGAGCTACTGGCATTAAAGTTGTGAGTGAGTGATTTGGCTACTGCATCAATTAGTTGGCTCTGGAGCCCTCCTTCCTGAGGTAAGGCAAAAATGTGTGAGCCAGAGGCTAAAAAACTGTGAGCTAGCTCACACTAGCTCAGCTTAGAGGGAACACTGTTCCCAGGAGCAATGGTTGTTTTGGAGGGGGCACACATGGGGTATTGCTTTCCCCCAATATATGATTTATGGGCTGCAGTAAAATAATTACCTCAGTGGCAAAACCAGTAGATTGCTGGGGTCGTTTTGTACCTCGGGTGCCTTTTCTGTTTCCAAACCCCCCCCCCCAATACAAAACACCCTGTAAGAGGTAAAAAGCTGTACTTGGGACATTGTTTAGTAATATGCCATGTCCTCAGAGGAGAAAAGATTTAGAGCCACTTTGCTGTAGATTCTGCCCCCAAATGTCCCACTGTGGTAGGAAATTTATCCCCAAACCTGGACAACAGTTCCAGCTAGCTATGGGTATACTGGTTCTGCCAACTCCTTTTTCATTTTTAAGGAAAGCCCCCCCCCCCTTTTGTGCTACGTTAATTGCTTCCAGAATCTTGTCTTCTTATTTACACGTCTCTTTTGAAGTTCCTGGTACTTTGGAATCTCTCTTCTCTCTTTCTTCCCTTCTTATTCAATCGACACTGGTCATTGGACTCACCAGAGAATAGTTACAAGAATGGGCACAGTAATAAGACCAATGAAAAAGGAAAAAAAGAACTGTGACAATTTAGCGCTTGGTACTATATTCATAAATCATAATATACAATAACAGAAAATAAGTAATATATATAGTGAATGTAGACGGTGGTCTCCGGAATGGTGTGCCGTTTCGACAATGATCCTCTTCTGAACAAGGGTGTGTACATAAACTGTCTTCCAACAATTCATTTCTCTTGGTGACGTATTGAAAATATACTGTTGATTCACTTCATCATAAAGCTATGCTTACAGCTATGTTCTTCAATGGGCTATGACTGCTGAATGCCTAATTATAGCCACTGTTTACATTCATTACATTACATATATTACTTATTTTCTGTTATTGTATATTATGATTTATGAATATAGTACCAAGCGCTCAATTGTCACAGTTCTTTTTTCTTTTTTCATTCATCGGACTCACCAGACAGACGGACTCTATTGTATTTTAAGTAGCAAAGCAACCCCATGCGAGAGAGCAAATGCAATATAAATGGAAAGAATAAAGCTGTTGAGTTCTTTTTATGGGAGGGCTCTAAGGCTGCTCTGACATGTACAGAACATGCAGAGGTCCTAAACGAGTCTACTGACCATCCCAATGAGATCTACTCTCAAGCAAGTGGTTTGAGGGCTGCCCATCAACAGGGCACAGAGGCCGAGGCCTTCCCCTGAGGTTGCCTCCTGGCTCTGGGATTCAGAGGCTTAGTGCTTCCAGATGTGGAGGTTCTCCTCAGCCACCATGACAGGTAGCCACTGATAGACCTGTCCTCCATGAATCTGTCTAATCCCCTTTTAAAACTGTCTATGCCTGTGGTAATCACGGTATCCTCTGACACAGAGGTCATTTCGGGGGGGATCGCGGGGGATCGCAGTTCCCCCGGGTGAGGTATGGGGGGCGGGGCACATGATGAAGCCCCGCCCCCTGCTTCCAGCCGCCCCGCTTCCAGCCCTCATTCAGTCAGGAGGAGGCAGGAGAAGAGGGAGGGTAAGCTGCTTCCTCCCTGCCTCTCCCCACCCCTGCCTGCCTGGGGCCAGGGAGGGTCTTCGCGGGGCTTTCTTGCACTCCCGCCAGCCTTGCAGGTCCACCGCCGGGCCCCTCATGGGGCTTGGCAGTGGAGCTGCAAGGCCGGCGGCGGCAGGGACCGTTAGGGGCGGGGTGTATGGCCTTATGACACACTTCCGGTGATGTCAGGGGGTGTGGCCTTATGACACACTTCCGGTGATGTCAGGGGGTGTGGCATATGCTAATGTGTTATGCTAATGCATTCCCCTAGCTCTTTTTCTACAAAACGACCCCAGCTCTGACAGTGAATTCCGTAATTTAATCACTCTCTGTCTGGTCCCTAAATAAGAGGAAGTCTACAGGATGGGATGGTTTCCAAGGAGGAGAGGGTTACACTGAAAAGCAGAACAAGAAGGGGGGGAATCGGTGCAGTGGGGAAAAAATAATTTATTAGACTTGACAAACACTACACATTTCATGCATTCTTTGTCAGTGAGATCTGTAAAAATATCTAAATATAGACAAGTCTCAAAAATAATAGACACATATATCATTCAAAGCCATACTTCTCAGAACCCATTTTGAAAAGACAGTGATAACTGAGCAGGACGGGAAAATAGTTAACACACTAATGTCCCGGGAACCAGAAGGTAGTACACCTTGCATGAACATTGTCAGCTTCCCCACAGGTCTATGATAAGAACATATGAGAGAATGCACATTAATGGAATCCTGGCTCTTAAGAAAAAAGATACAGGTGAATCTCACAGATACACATAAGTTGCACAGTAACATTACCAGGAAGCTCCCAAAGCAGCTGAGCTTCAGAGAAAAGAATAGAGCTTTTATGTCATATGAGTGGTAACAACTCCAAATTTTCCTTTAACCCACTGGAGACCAGAGCTTGTAACCCACTGTGCCTCTTTTTTTCAATAACGTTCTGTCATTATGGCAATCTGACTGCTGTGTAGCCCAGAATGTGGAGTTTGTAGGGCAGTGGTTGTGCCCTATGAAGTGTTGGACCTAGGGATGCCAGCCTCCAGGTAGGACCTGGGGATCCCCTGGAATTATAGCTCATCACCAGACTACAGAGTTCAGTTCTCCTGGAGAAAATGGATGCTTTGGAGGGTGGACTCTGTGGCATTGGACCCCACTGAGGTCCCTGTCCTCCCCAGGCCCCACCCCCAAATCTCCAGGAGTTTCCCAACCTGGAGCTGGCAACCCTCCCCCCACCCCCTGCCAGTAGCCAGGAGGAATCTGGCAACCCTCACTGGACCAGAGAAGGACCTGCTTCTTTCTTGCTCGCTTTGGTGTAGTGATTAAGTGCCAGTTTGGTGTAGTGGTTAAGTGCGCGGACTCTAAATCTGGGAGAACCGGGTTTGATTCCCCACTCCTCCACTTGCACCTGGCTGGATGACCTTGGCAAGCCCTAGTTCTGATAAGAGCTGTTCTTGAAAAAGAGCAGTTTCTGTCAGAACTCTCTCAGCCCCACCTACCTCACAGGGTGTCTGTTGTGGGGAGGGGAAGGGAAAGGAGTTTGTCAGCCGCTCTGAGACTCCCTTGGGTAGTGAAGGGCGGGGTATAAATCCAATCTCTTCTTCTTCTTCTTCTTCTTCTTCTTCTTCTTCTTCTTCTTCTTCTTCTTCTTCTTCTTCTTCTTCTTCTTCTTTTTTTGGAAATGAATTATTATTACTATTACTATTACTATTACTATTACTATTACTATTACTATTATTATTATTATTATTATTATTATTATTATTATTATTATTATTATTATTATTATTATTATTATTATTATTATTATTATTATTATTATTATTATTATTATTGAATTATATCCGTCTTTTATCCCTGATCAGGGTCGCAAAGAGGAATGATGTTCATTTTTTAATGTTGCTTTTATGCTCAGTAATGCATATTCTAAGCTCCCTCGAGGTTTGGCCAACGAAAATCTTATCATAAGTGCATTTTAGAATATAAAGTACCCGATCGGCATGACATGTCGCAACTTTAAGAGCACATTGTTCCCTTTCAGTCGGATTTGTAAAACCGACTAACGTGGTGACCCTGTAGGGTTTTCAAGGCAAGAGGCAAAAGAGATGTGGTTTGCCATCGCCTGCCTCTGCATAGCAACCCTGGAGCTCTCCCGTCCAAATACTAACCAGGGCTGTCCCTGCTTAGTTTCCAAGATCTGATGAGATCGGGCTCGCCGGGGCTATCCAGGTCAGGGCAAAACTTGTAATGCTGCATGTAAAAACTTTTTCAGGCTGCATGCAGTTCCCATGGGGAAAATGCCTAGTAAAGCGTTCTTAGGTCTGCAACCCTCATCGGTACACTGCCAGCACTGATGGTGGTTATCAGGTGCCACCATTAAATTTATTGTGGCCTGTCTTGGCGAACGGACAGAGGTGTCTGCATAAACCACACAAATAACATGCTTTTTATCCCCGAGCATTTCTTTGAAAGAAAGCAGTGAGGAAAGCGAATGGTGGCAGTGGGAACCAACCGCACGCCAGGATCCCAGCTGAGCAGGTTGCATCGGGCGTCTAGAGATGCATCCTGAATGAGGACAATTAACATTCGAAAGCATAAGGGCATCCAGCAGGGGGTTGGTTCCCTTAACATTATTATAAATATGTATTATACATTCTTTGCATACCAAATTCACTCCTTTTGATGCTCAGAAAGCTGCCTTGTCATCTGGTTTGTTAAATTATTGAAAGATTCATTAATATGTTGGGATAAAACTACCCCCCCCCAGCACGCAGGAATGTCTTTGTTTTTTGATGCAGCCATTCTTTGAACTCCCAAGGGCTTAGTGGATTACATCTGTAAGAAGGGCGAGGGTTCTACTAGGTCTCCTAGAGCACTGAGTAGGTAGAGGTTCCACGTTGGCCCAAAGGGCAAACAAAATGCAAACACCCAACACCAAATAATACCTTTATTAAGAATGACTCAGATGACAAAAGACAGAGGGCAAACTTTCTACAGAATTCTTTATCAAATGAATATTTAAAAGGGAGGGGGATGTTGTGTGTCACTTTGGTTGATCTAAAACAAACAAGCAAACAAACAAACAAACAAAAAAGGTTTTACATGGATTTGTTTCCCTAGCTCTGAGAAATTTGGGCTGTTAAAATATCGCATGCTCCCCCCCCCCCAAGTAATGGTCTTGCCGGAAAAGAAAATGTAGGAGAAGACCACAGAGCTACTGCAGGTTTACTGAAACTCTGTTGCCCGTTCCAGCATTTTATCAAGTTCTTCCATTAGAAAATATGTTGCCAGCTCTTGGTTAGGAAACACCTGGAGATTTGGAGGGGGAGGGTTGAAGCCTGGGGTGGACGGGGTTTGGGGAGGGTAGAGACCTCAGCAAGGCACAATGCCATAGAGTCCACCCTCCAAAGCAGCCATTTTCTCCATGGGAACCGATCTCTGCCATCTGGAAATCAATTGTACCTGGAGGTACACACGGGGGTTCGCAATCGTAGTGAACAGTAAGGACGAGCCACTTGTTATATTCATCCTTCTTGTATTGTGCAAAGTTTTCTAACTGGAAAGATTTCATTGTTGCTTCCTAACATGAATGACACGGTTCACATCACTACAAATACGACCTACTACTTTTTTTTTTTAAGGTCTCTGCATGTGTGAGTTTTTGTAACAGCTGGTAGAAATCCAATGATAGGGAAACCAAAAGGACAACAGCAGACCAAGAAGAGAAACTAAGGGACTCTTGTTGTCTCTTATCATCTGCCTAGAGTCTCCAACTTCCAGGTGAGGCCTGGAGATCTCACAGAATTACAACTGATCTCCAGATGACAGAGATCAGTTCCTCTGGCGAAAATGTCTGCTTTGGAGGGTGGACTCTGTAGCATTCTACCCAACGGAGGTCTCTCCCCTCCTCAAAGACTGCCCTCCCCAAGCTCTACCCCTCAAATCTCCAGGAATTTCCCAGGAGTCCGCAACCTTACCTCATCCTAACCTGGAAGAACCAGTTTCTCCACTCTGTCAGTGAGTAGGGAAAAGGAAGAATCTTCTTTGAAACTCTTCATTTAGATATCTAAATGTGCCATTTATTTGCTTGTTTATCCCCTGTTTATCTCCCCACTGGGAACCCTTTGTGGCCTCTCCCATCGCTCCTCCCTCCTCCACAAGACTGTGACAGAGTCGTTCTCCCTCAGTTCTTAGTCTAACCGCTGTCCCATGCTTTGGGGCTTGCCCCCAGGTAAGCACCTTTAATGAGCTGAACTGGAAGAAGGAATATTTGCATCAGCATAGGTAGGCACCCAATCAGGTGTGGCTTGATAGGCCAAACCTCTTCTGCAACAAGATTAGGGCTCAGAAGTAAACAAAGGATTGCCATCTGACTAGATCAAACAAAAAAAACCCCTACTCTTGTGACTTTTTAAAAAGGTTTCTGTGGAAATTTTAACATCAGATTCAGTGACAATAAACTGTCATAAACATGAGATCATAGTAAATAATCAAGTATCAATAATTTAACATAGTAAAACATCTCTAATACAATTCTGATCAAAAAGGTCTTTGTTTTGAGCAATAAAATTTAAAACAGGGTACCAAAAATTATAATAATCAAGAGAAGCAGAGTAAGGGGTCTTTATCTGAGGTTTGTATCAGTATCCTTTCCATGGTGAGATAATATCATATGTTCCTGTACGAGTCCCCCGGTAAGGAGATTTTTCAACTTGGCAACCCTATCCACACCTTTTCCAACACATGGGTGAGTAGGATGAGTTCATATGGTGAATCTGCAGTGGAGAACAGTACCAGCGAGCCATAACTTTTAAAAAACTGGATTTTTTGACCTTGGAATGATTAATAGAGGAATTCCAGCTACTCATGACTTGAAGAACAGTTTGACCTGTGGAAGTCAGCGGTGAAGCTGGAGGAAGGCATCATGACTAGCAGGCCGAGCACCTGACCCGGAAGCTCCACTGGTCAAAAATGCAGCTGCGCGGGTCCTTACTGGGACCCCTTGCCCAGCACACATCCAACTAGCGTTGTACTGGCTTCCAATGGAACACCAGATCAAGTTCAAGGTTCTGGTTTTGACCTTCAAGGCCCTCAGCAGACAGAGACTTACATACCATCAGGACCACCTCGCCCAGTATGCCCCTGGAAGAGTGTTACGCTCAGGGAATAAGAACTTCCAGGTGGTCGCCGGCACCAGCGAAGTCTGGCTGTTCTAGACCAGGGCAGGGGCCTTTTCAGCCGTGGCCCACGCCTTGTGGAACTCTCTGCTGGAAGACATCCGTGCTGTACAGGAGCTATTATCTTTCCGCAGGGCATTTAAGGCAGAGATGTTCTGCTGGGCCTTTGGTTGAGGACAGCGATAGGGCACTCTCTGGCACTCTCGTACACTTCCCCCACCCCTTCTAATGCCTCCTCCCAGGGAAGCTGAATTCCCCCCCGCCATTATGTATACGTATATGTACGTTGCTTTGTTAGCCGAATTGCTTTATTTACAGCAATTGGCAATTTATAAATGGGTTCTTGCCAACTATACCAAGGTCCTGTCCCCAACAAGAGTTACCAGTAAAGGATTCGAGGCTGTTGTAGTTTAAAATAGATGTCTTTTACTTAAGAATATATCTCATACAAACAATGCTGATGCACTCGCACATTCAATCAAGTTCCTTAGAATTACAGTATTAAAATAAGCACGGTTGCATTAGCAGGTAGGGGTGATGGTGGGCGATACTTATCTGTCTTGCAGCTTGGTTGTCCCAATGAAGAATGGATGGGAAGAAATAGAAAACAAAGGGAATTCACACATGACCAGAACCAGCCAGAACGTGTGGGTCTCTTGACTGCAGATCAAGAGATCAAAGTAGAGGCAAGGGTTTGGGGGATAGCAAGTGGAGCTCAAGGGGGAATAAAAGCAGATAGGGGATGTTGCAGGGGGGTTGCTAGCTAGGAAGGCCCAGGTGAATGGTCCTTATCTTTTATAGTGGGTTCAAGAGATGGGTGGTAACTGTTCCAACCTCTTGGCCCACCTACCTGTTAGTCCGTCCCAAAAACAATCCTATTGGTTGCATGTAGGGAGGGTGGTTACCTAAGAGGGGTGGCCATTATTGAAACCGAAAACCTTGTTCAAAGGATGGCATCTGGACAGGTGTGAAGACCTTGGCGTCATGATGCTCCATTGTATTGCTGATGAAGCTGGCCATTCTCATTGTGAACCAAATGTCCATTTGGCAGGAAATACCAAAGCAGGAACAAAGCAGTTGATGGGTGGTACGTGACCACAAACAGTTCAGCAATGGGGGCTGTCTCTGCTCAGAGCTGTTGTTTCTCACTGCTCACAATAATGGAGGTGTGTGCTTCTTTCACCAGACTGGTAACTGTGTAGCTGAAACCTTATTCACGTGTAAGGCTTGTGCAGGGACC
>NW_015175442.1:234617-249636 GCF_001447785.1 Gekko japonicus
AAATGGGTTCTTGCCGACTATACCAAGGTCCTGTCCCCAACAAGAATTACCAGTAAAGGATTCGAGGCTGTTGTAGTTAAAAATAGATGGCTTTTACTTAAGAATATGTCTTATACAAACAATACTGATGCACTCACACATTCATGTTCCTTAGAATTACAGTATTGAAATAAGCACAGTTGCATTAGCAGGTAGGGGTGATGGTGAAGAATGGATGGGAAGAAATAGAAAACAAAGGGAATTCACACATTACCAGAACCAGCCAGAATGTGTGGGTCTCTTGACTGCAGATCAAGAGATCAAAGTAGAGGCAAGGGTTTGGGAGATAGCAAGTGGGGCTCAAGGGGGAATAAAAACAGATAGGGGATGTTGCAGGGGGGTTGCTAGCTAGGAAGGGCCAGGTGAATGGTCCTTATCTTTTATAGTGGGTTCAAGAGATGGGTGGTAACTGTTCCAACCTCTTGGCCCACCTACCTGTTAGTCCGTCCCAAAAACAATCCTATTGGTTGCATGTAGGGAGGGTGGTTATCTAAGAGGGGTGGCCAATATTGAAACCTAAAACCTTGCTCAAAGGATGGCATCTGGACAGGTGTGAAGACCTTGGTGTCATGATGCTTCATTGTATTGCTGATGAAGCTGGCCATTCTCATTGTGAACCAAATGTCCATTTGGCAGGAAATACCAAAGCAGGAACAAAGCAGTTGATGGGTGGTACGTGACCACAAACAGTTCAGCAATGGGGGCTGTCTCTGATCAGAGCTGTTGTTTCTCACTGCTCACAATAATGGAGGTGTGTGCTTCTTTCACCAGGCTAGTAGCTGTGTAGCTGAAACCTTATTCACGTGTAAGGCTTGTGTAGGCACCTTCTTTGTGTTGCATCACAACAGGTGACTTAAAGTGTACAGTTCTTTGAGCCTGTGTGTGTGTGCACAGACCATTGTGCGTAGCAATAAATATAGTCCATAAAGCAAATATCCAGTTCATTCTCTAACAGCTTTTACTTATTGTTATTTATTGGTTGTTTTAATATAGATTTTAATCTGAGAAACTGTATTTCACATGTTGTAAGCCACCCTGAGCTCTACTTGTAGGGAAGGGCGGCCTAGCAAATCCAATGGAATAAATTATAAAAAATAAATAAGCTTACCCTGAAAAGTGCAAGAAAAACGCCACAGAAAAGCATACAATTCTAAGTAAATCGGTATCAGCTGAACAGCTTGTTCAGGGATAAGCATGGCTGCGAATAAAGTCTTGGTGTATGTGAACTTCTAGAACGGTGAATTAAACTCCTGCAGGAGAAGTGTGGCCTTTTCATAAGTCTTCACAGCAAATGGTACTAACATTTCATCATACTTCTCCGCCCCCCCCCCCTTTAATTCCAAAGCAAGATGATGTGTGGAAGTACCAAGAGAGGAATAAGGCGGAAGAAAACCCAACAACCAGGGCTTTTTTTGTAGAAAAAGCCCAGCAGGAACTCATTAACATAATAGGCCATACCCAACAGCAGGAACTCATTAGCATATTAGGCCACACCCCTGACAGCACAGCTCATTAGCACATTAGGCCGCACCCCCATGTTACCAGAAGTGTGGTCATCCAGCCACACCCACCTTTTGCTTCTTATTCTGTTTACCTTGTTTGTTGTCAAAACCCAGGACCTTTTTTTGTAGCAGGAACGCCTTTGCATGTTAGGCCACACACCCCTAATGTAGCCAATCCTAATGAGTTCCTGCTGTTGGGTGTGGCCTATTATTCTAATCAGTTCCTACTGGGTGTGGCCAACTTGGGGGCCAGCCAGAACTCCGTTCCTGTGCATGCCTGCCCAAAAATAGCCCTGCCAATGTAACCATCTTTCCATGATGCAGAAGCGTGGAAGAGAGTAGACCTGTTTCCTGTGTGCTGTCGCAAGGCCAGCATTGAAATCTCTGGATCTAGATAAACATATTAGGCAACTGAACAGTAGAAAGGACACTTTGCCTCAGCACTGCTGCCCAATGAGATACATTGACGGTACAACTAAATGAATCCAGCGTGGCATAGTTAGCATGTCAGTCTGGGATCCAAGAGACCCGTGTTCCCATCGCCACTCTACCACGGCAGCTTGCTGGGTGACCTTGGGACAGTTAACACATTCGCAGCATAACATTACAGGGTTGTTCTGGAGGTAAAATGGAGAGAAGAGCCACATAAACTGCTCTGACCTCTTTAAGGGGAAGACGAGGGTTTTAAAAGTAATAAAATAAATGAACTCCAGACTTCTACGGTTTCATTGAACCTACTGGCCACCCCAGGCTTTTCTGCACACTTGGCTGACTCCTGATTTTCCTGGCAGATGATCCACGAGCACTGGAAGCGGTTTGGGCAACGTTCCTCTGCACGTCGGCCCCCCCTGGGCTACAGTTGTGGAGTCAGCTCATTTTCTTCCGCACGTGCCTGAAATGATCTGGGTTTTCACGGGAGACGTCACTGGTGGCATCATCACTGTGATCACCGAAACCCCCCCCCTCCCTTTTGCCTGTGCTTATATTGTTACAGTTTGGAAGGCCGAGCGCCGAAGAATAGATTCTTTTGAACTATGGTGCTGGAGAAGACTCTTGAGAGTCCCTTGGACTGCAAGAAGATCAAATCCGTCAATCCTCAAAGAAATCAACCCTGACTGTTCCTTGGAAGGCGAGATACTGAAACTGAAGCTCAAATACTTTGGCCACCCAATGAGAAGGGAGCACTCACTGGAGAAGACCCTGATGCTGGGAAAGATTGAAGGTCAAAGAAGTCGGGGACGGCAAAGGATGAGATGGTTAGACAGTGTCATAGATGCAACGAACATGAAGTTGAGCCAACTTCAGAGGACGGCGGAAGACAGGAGGGCCTGGCGTGATCTGGTCCATGGGGTCGCGAAGAGTCGGACTCGACTGTGCGACTGAACAACAATATTGTTACAGTGATATCATGGCTGCATTTTTTAACAAGGCAGCCCTAAAATATCAGCACATCAATATACCATTGTAATGGCAGGTGAATACAGAGAGCCTGCTTAAAATATCGTTACTGAGTTATATCGATAGGTCGGAGTTTTAGTACCTTAAAAAAATTAAAAGATTTTTAATTGAAAATTTAACATCCGATACAAAGGCAAACCAGTGAGTATAAACTGTCATAGTAAATAATCAGATATCAATTAATTAATCTAGTAAAACATCTATAAGGGGCCGCGGTGGCTCAGAGGTTAAGACACTGAGCTGCAGACGGGAAGGTCTGTAGTTTGGCAGTTCGAGACCCGAGTGCCGTGTGACAGAGTGAGCTCCTGTCTCCGGCCCCAGCTCCTGCCAACCTAGCAGTTCGAAAGCAAGAAATTGCAAGTAGATAAATAGGTACTGCTTTGGTGGGAAAGTAACATTGTTTGGTGTGCCTTGGCATTTAGTCATGCTGGCCACATGACCACAGAAATGTCTTTGGAGAGTGCTGGCTCTTCACCTTGGAAATGGAGATGAGCCGCCCCTTAGAGTTGGATTCAACTAGCTTTTGAGCAAGGAAACGTTTTAAAAACATCTATAACACAATGCTGTTCAAAATGGTCTTTGTTTTGAGCAATAAAATTTAAAACAGGGTACCAAAAATTATAATAATCAAGAGAGGCAGAGGAAGAGTCTTTATTCAAGGTTTGTATCAGTATCCTTTCCATTGTGAGACAATCCCCTATGTTCCTGCACCAAGCTAACCACTCATCCTTAAGGTGGGGTGGAGACCACACACCCCTAATGTGAGCCAATCCTAATGAGTGTCAGCTGTTGGGTGTGGCCTATTATGCTAATGAGTACCTGCTGGGCGTGGTCAACTCAGGAGCCAGCCGGAACTCCGTTCCTGTGCGTTCCTGCCCAAAAATAGCCCTGCACACACACACACACAGCAATGACAACAAAGAATGTACCCCCAGGCTATTAAACTGGGGAGAGATTTAAAAAAACTTAGGTGGCTCAGTTTCCCCCCGAGAGAAGATATGTTGGACATTCAAAGCGGGGGAGAGGGAGTTATCTTGCATGGAGCTGCGGTTCCAGGCACATGGCCTCCATCAGGAGAAAAAGGCACCAACCTCGGAAAGATTTAGAAACAGAATCAAAGGAAATCTGGTGTGCTGAGAAGCTCCCTGTGTGGAAATTGCTGGCTCTGCTTAAAAGGTCCATAATCCACACAGTGTGAGAGAAAAAGCAAAAAAAAAAGAACAGAGTGCCGGAGCGGAGGAAAAGGTCTTTCGGGCCTGATCTCAGCTGGCCTCTAGACTTGGTTTGTAAGCCTTTGTAAAGAACTGATTAGAGCTGCATTTGGGACACAGCTTGACTCAGTATGGCAGGAGCATGGAAGACTGCAGACCGAGGCAGCAACTGCAGGCCCTGATTTGCATGTCATTTTTTGGCGACGTCGTTTAAGAACCATTTTGCCGTGGGAAGAGTCACGTGAGTTAGGTTGGTGGGCCTTCCCTCATCATATAATCACCACTCACAAAACAGTTCACATTAACTTCAAAATGGACTGGTCATTGTTCCCACACACCTCAGCTGTGAACTCAAAATGGGTCTGCCGTGTTTTCCTGTCTCTCATGCACACGTAAGGTGCCTTTACCTTTGATAACTGCATTATGGACAGAAGGTTCAGAGGTGAAGTATTTATTTCCCCAGCACAGAGGTAGAAGAGGGGTTTTTTTTGGGGGGGGGACTTCTAGTTGAATGCCTGCTGGCATCATTTAGAACGGAGCTGTGGTGGCTCAAGTGGTTAAGACACTGAACTGCAGGCTGTGGAAGATCGGTAGTTCAGCAGTTCGAGACACGAGTGTGCCACATGACGGAGTGAGCTCCCGTCTCTAGTTCCAGCTCCTGCCAACCTAGCAGTTCGAAAGCAAGAAATTGCAAGTAGATAAATAGGGACCACTTCGGTGGGAAGGTAACAGCATTCCGTGCCCCTTGGTGTTTAGTCATGCCGGCCACATGACCACGGAAATGTCTTCGGACAGCGCTGGCTCTTCGGCTTTGAAACGGAGATGAGCACCGCAACCCAAGAGTCGGACTTGACTGGCTTTTGAGCAAGGGAACCTTTACCTTTACTATCTTTTAGAAAAGGCAGTGGCAATCAAAATTTTAAAATGGTGCGATAAAAATTGCGATGGGAAAACAATCAATGGAAATGTGCATTCATAAAATGATTTATGCATACTGAAGGGGAAAATGACTCATAGGTATTGGAAGTCAGAGGTGGTGGAACATGGAAAAGCCTTCATTGCCTCATTCCTTCTTTCTGATGTATAGGAATCGGGTTCATTTCCTGCAGGAGTGCACAGGAGCGGCGCTCCGGCAGTAAAGAGCCCAGGGGGCGGGCACATGCAACAAACCCCACCCCTTGCTCCCAGCAGCCCTCAGTCAGAGCAAGAAGCAGCCAGGTAAGTTGCAGAGCTCCCCCCACCGCCCCTCCGGTCCAAAATAGTCCAGTGGCACCTTTAAGACCAAGTTTTATTCAGGTACAAGCTCTCCCTCCTCTGCGAGGACAGATCTGCACGTCCCCCTCCCCCAATAGCTAGCAATCCAAAACAGTCCAGTGGAGCCTGAGCGGTGGGTGTTGCCTTCTGACACACTTCCGGTGAGAGGGAGCCCCAACACCGAATAATTTCGACTCAGGCACAGGACCTCCATCTTCGCTGGGTTTAGCTTCAGCCGGCTCAGCCTAAGCCACCCAGCCACGGCCTGTAGCGCCTGGTTCAGATCTTCTGGGTCAGAACCCGACCGGCCGCCCAACATCAGATAGAGCTGGGTGTCATCTGCGTATTGATGACAACCCAACCCATAACTCCTGGCAATCTGGGCGAGGTTGTTGGTGCAGGGTTGGCAGCCCTGTCTTCCCAGCATGTCTGCAAAGAGAGATGTTTTCTGTGCATTGACATTAACAGGGCCAAACTACACATTGCACATCATTGTCTCTTTTGCAGACAGATGTGGCATCAGGGAACTAACGTTCTCATGTGTCCCAGAGCCTGATTTGGCTCGCAATGTGTCGCAAGTGGAGGAGGGGCTTCAGCCTTCCCTCCCACGCTGTTTTCCCAAGCTGAAACAGCCTCCCTGACTTCTGTCACAGGTAATGTGTAGTTTGGCCCTAAGAGCAGCTCCTTGCAAAAGGCAAACCAGAGAGGCTTAATAAAGAGGTGTAGCTAGCAAGTGGGTCTCCGTGACCCACCTGAGCATCCCAGTACATGAGCTGAAGATGAGTGTCATAGGCCCCGGTCACACGGGAGGTTTAGGGCCAGAAGAGGGACAGATCGGGGGCGCAGCAAACGGTCGTGATCACACCGCAACATGTGGGAAGCGGCATGCACCCGTCCCCGATCTGGCCCTTTAGGCTGAAAATGCACACATTAAAAAAAACCTAGAAAAAGGTAGGACCTACCTGAAACGGCGGCGCCAGCGCGGCCGTGAGATCGCTGGCGTGCCCGTCTTCAGGAGCAATCGAGGCTCCCGGCCGAACTGCGCATGGGCACACATGCGCAGCTGGCTGCCTCGCTCTCCCTTCAGTGGCTTCCCCCCCGGCATCTGATCATGCCGGGGAGGAACTGTGCGGCGGCTCAAGGGATCTATCTGATCTCACCGCCGCATGTCTCTTTTGGTGCGGCTCTAAAAAGCCGCACTTTGGCTGTGCTTCCCCCCCCTCCCCCGTATGGCAGGGGCCATAGGTCTCTAAGCCACACATGTTCCACCCACTTCCATGCTCAGAGGTAAGTTGGACCAAAGTATTGCTAGTGTCAAGTTACCCTCTTCTTGGGCTGACTGCTGCCCTGTGCCTCCATCACTGGATTGCTGCTGTTCCTTCTGTATTTCATCCTCCATCTGTTATTGTTTATTGTGCCATCTGTTGTTTTATTGGTTTTATCGCTTTTATTGTTCTATGGATCTTGTTGTAAGCCGCCCTGAGACCACTTGTGGGATAAGGTGGGGTATAAATTAAATCAGTCAATCAATCAATCACTAACATTTGGCTGCCCATCCCCTTTGCCCTCTTCGCCTGGCATGAAACCCATTTGTGCATGCCATGGCTTCAGTGTGAAGATCAGGTACTCCACAACTCTGCACTTCTTGAAGTGATGATTACAGAATGATAATAGATAATAATTTCCCTTTATTAATGCCACTGAAGTCAATGGCCAGGCTTCCACTGAGTTCGGCAGATCTACTCTACACCCATAGGGTATCTAGCTAAACCTTAAGAGCCACTGGGATTAGTGTCTGAAATTTATCATTGAAAAATCACCTGGGTGTAGAAGAACTGAGGCTTAAACAGAGTGAAGATGTAATACCCATTTCTTTTTTCTTTCCCACCAAGCACCATAGGTGAGTTCTAAACCTGGTCTTAGCATTGTCAGCAGGGAGGGGGGGGGAAGCATATTTATGTGCAGTACTGCTGGATCAACCATTTATAGAGATTAACACAGCAATAAATCACCGGATTTATAAGCTTCTTAGAGCTTTAATAATTATCCACTTGTACAGGATTAGCAAAAAGAGGTTTTTAAGTGGCTGGGATGGTAGATCGATCTTCATAGTATGGCGCTGGGGTATTAAGATTATATATATATATATGCTGTCTTATTTCTTTAAACACATTATGCCCTAGGTAACACTCTATACTGTTGATAAGGCTTCGGTGTACCCTGTACCAGGGGTCATTTCCTGCAGGAGCGCACAGGAGCGGAGCTCCGGCAGTAAAGAGCCCAGGGGGCGGGCAGATGCAACAAGCCCCACCCCCTGCTCCCAGCAGCCCTCAGTCAGAGCAAGAAGCAGCCAGGTAACTTGCAGAGCCCCCGACCCTCCGGTCCAAAACAGTCCAGTGGCACCTTTAAGACCAAGTTTTATTCAGGTACAAGCTCTCCCTCCTCTGCGAGGACAGATCTGCACGTTCGCCCTCCCCCCAAATAGCTAGCAATCCAAAACAGTCCAGTGGAGCCTGAGCGGTGGGTGTTGCCTTCTGACACACTTCCGGTGATGTCAGGGGGTTTGGCATATGCAAATAAGTTATGCTAATGAGTTATGCTAATGAGCTCCTGCACCTCTTTTTCTACGAAATGACCCCTGCCCTGTACCCTGCTCTGACCCCCCCCCTCCGGTCAAGTCACAGCTGAGTTATGGCGATCCTGTGGGGTCTTCAAGGCAAGAGATGTTCAGAGGTGGTTTGCCATTGCCTGCCTCTGCATCAGAACCCTGGACTTCCTTGGCGGTCTCACATCCAGATACTGACAAGGGCTGACCCGCTTAGCTTCCAAGACCTGGCCCATCCAGATCGGGGCCGGTCACCAACTCTGTGAAGTCATTTAGGCTGTGAGAGTTTGACTGACACAGAGTCACGCAATGGGTTTCATAGGTGAGTGTTCTTGGGGACTGCAGGGCTATCTTCCTTTATCAGCCCTTCTGTTTGCTTTTTAACCCTCCCCATCTCAGCCACACATGCCCTTCCTGTACATCCTCTATCAAAGCTCCTTGAGGACAGTGAAGTTCATCTTGGTTGTTTTAGTATCTGAATCAGTGGCTGCATGGTCAGTTGGTGAGACCCAGCAGCTAAGACATGCTGTGATTACCCCACCGTCCAGCCAAACATGCCCTTCCTTACTGATGCCCATAGAGGGGGCTGAGATGCTCTTTGGTTGTGCCAGCAAACACTTGACCCATCCCACCCTGTCGGAGCTGGCAGTTCTTCAGTTTCCTTGGCAGCCATTTTCTCACCTGCCTCATCCACACTGCTCTGGAAAGCTTGCTCAGGCTTCTCCCAGCAACTTTGGGTCATCATGCTGGGTAGAATCACAGAGTTGGAAGAGACCTCCAGGTTCATTAAGTCCAACCACCTGCACAATGCAGGAAATTCACAAATACCTCCCCACCACCACCAGTGACCATTGTTCCATGCCCAAAAGATGGCCAAAAAATCTCCAAGATCCGTGGCCAAACTGGCCTGGAGAAAAGTGCTTCCTGACCCCAAAGTTGCGATCGGCATTTCCCTGAGCATGTAAGAAAGGGCCGCAAGAACTAAGCACTGATGCAACCCTTCCTGCCCACTGTCTCATGATCTGCCTAAGTTCACAGAATCTTTATTGCTGTCAGATGGCCATCTAGCTTCTGTTTAAAAACCTCCAAGGAAGGAGAGCCCGCCACCTCCCGAGGAAGCCTGTTCCACGGAGGAACTGCTCTGTCAGGAATTTTTTCCTAATGCTTAGCCGAAAACTCTTTTGATTTAATTTCAACCCGCTGGTTCGGGTCTGACCTTCTGGGGCAACAGATGGGATCTGATGAAACATTGGAACATGTCATTTTCAATTGTCTTATATATCATAATATCAGGGAAGTTTTGATCAAGCCTATAGTTAACTCCTTTCCAGGTTGTAATAGAAGGATACTTTTGTCAATTATGCTGGCAGGAGATAATCAAAAGCTGACTAGGATTAACTTTTGATCATAATTTTGATTTTATTATATCTGTATTTTAAAGTTTTTAAGATCCTTATTTATAATTTTAGATGCCATTATATTTTATAATTTTACTGCTCCCTTAACTGTATTTACTTGTCTTCTATTATACTGGCCCGTAATAAACTTGATTTGGGAGAGGACCTGTCCTGTTTGGTATGTCCTGCTTTCACAAAGGAGAACCTTCAGTCTCTTGCCATCTGAAATGAAACTATCCAGAAAAAAGTGTGTTACAAGTGCTATAATTCGAATGCTACAATTTTTGCTCTTCTACTGCTCATGAGGTAGAAGGATCATTCTAGGTGCAATTCTCAAAATATACATGGTATGTGAACTGGGTTATGCACGTATTTTTGAGCTTTGGTACGTATGAACGAAATATCACATTTTTCAGAGAACACATTTATGTACACCAAAGGCAAAAAAAAAGAGAGAAAAAGAGCATGTTGACCAATTGACAGAAATTGAAACCATGCTTATGGAGAGGATTGCTTATAGCACTGTCTCCCCTTATGCACAGATGAAGTGTCAGAACTGTAGTGTCTGACAAGGGCTTGTGTGCTGAACTTATGTGTCTAAAAAGCTTTTTAGATAGAGACATCTGTGTGATGAGGCTGTGTCCTGGTTTCCAACTGTCATCCACCACTTCTACACAAATAGAGAGCCTGTTGATAGGCAGGTGATGGATACTCCCGTTCATATAGGATATTCACAACACACTCAGTAACATTCATGCCAATTGTACTTATTTCTCATCAGGTAGCCATACAGATTAAGCCAGGACTCCAGCTGGTAATCGTTGTACAGACAACTGCGTCTTCATTGCCTGCAGGAAAACAGAAACAAGTCTTGCTGTCTGAGAGAAATGTAAATTACATGGATGAATCCGAAGTCACAACCATGACTGTATGAAGTCAGAACCATAACCTCTTGACCATATTCTTTGTCTTCCCTCCACTGGAGGAAACTAACCACTAGATAGAATCCTTTTCAAAATTCAGCCTTTTGCTCAGTCATGCTGTTAATTTCTGGTTTGTGTTTTTTTTACTATGCGTAGGCCATCTGCTCAGAAAGGCTTTGACTATCCAGATTTCTTATCGTAGTATGATGCAGCACAACTAGCGAATCTCATTCTTCCAATCAGCCTGCTGGTACCGTACTCCACTGCAAATTGACCATGTGTCGGAAAATATTGGTGTCTCCTGGTTCTTTTCTCCACTGTTGGTGGTCCTGTCCTCTCAACCAAAAATTTTGGTCATCTATTCAAGACCAAATTTCTATCATCACAGGTCTCTCTATTCCACTGCGCCCTGACCTACTGTTGCTAAACTTGTGGGGTGATCCCAAAATCACCCAAATGAAGAAAGATTTGGTTTCTGTGTTCTGTGCTGCTGCAAAGTCTGCAATCACCTCCTCCTGGAAATCTCCCTCACCCCCCGTTTTTAAGATTTGGTACAGGAATATATGGGATTATCTCACAATGGAAAGGATACTGATACAAACCTTGAAGACCCTTACTCTGCCTCTCTTGAATATTATAATTTCTGGTACACTGTTTTAAATTTTATTGCTCAGAACAATGACCTTTTTGATCAGAATTGTCTAATTAGAGGATTGTAATTAGGGGATTGTAATTAGGGGATTGTAATTCTTACCTTTAAAGCCCTATATAGTCAGGGACCTACATACTTAAGGGACCGCCTTTCCCCATGTGTTCCCCAGAGAGCAATAAGATCGGGGTCCCAAAATCGCCTGGCCCTACCAGGCCCTAAAGAAACCAGGCTAGCTGTGATGAGGGCCGGGGCCTTCTCAGTGGCGGCCCCATACTCGTGGAATGAGCTCCTGGATGACATCAGGGCCTTCGGGACCTTTTACTGTTCTGCAGGGCCTGTAAAACGGAGCTCTTTCGCCCGGCCTTCAATTATGGAGCCACCCCTTCCAACACTGAGGCCCTGGCCCCAGTACCAACACCAATTTAAATATTGTGATCAATAGCCTGACAAAAACCCAGACTATGGTGACAGTTGATTACTTTGGGTGCTGTGAATGCCGCCATCATCTATGAATGTACTAGCACTTTATGATGTTTTATTATTATACTGTTGTGCTCTTATTTAATTCTGTGTTTTAGTTGTTTTAACATACTGTGTGCAAGCTGCCCTGAGCCTGCCTCGGCAGGGAGGGAGGGACACAAATCAAATCAATCAATCAATCAATCAATCAATACATTGTTACTTGTTTGATTATTTGCTATGACCCTTTGACACCATCTTTTCCCTAATAGGCATAAATATTTGTGGCTTATTTTTTTTTTGTGATATTGAGACCAATTGTATTGTGGAGTACATATTCTTTTTATTGGAACTTCATAAGAACATAAGAGACGCCAATGTTGGATCAGGCCAAAGGCCCATCCAGTCCAACACTCTGTGTCACACAGTGGCCAGAAATACCAGGTGCCATCAGGAGGTCCACCAGCGGGGCCAGGACATTAGAAGCCCTCCCACTGTTGACCCCCCCCCAAGCACCAAGAAGACAGAGCATCCCTTGCCCCAGAGCCCCTAGCTATACTTTGTGGCTAATAGCCACTGATGGACCTCTGCTCCATATGCTTGTCTAATTCCCTTTTGAAGCCGTCCATGCTTGTAGCCGCCACCACTTCCTGTGGCAGTGAATTCCAAGTGTTAATCACTCTTTGGGTGAAGAAGTACTTCCTCTTATCCGTTCTAACCCGACCGCTCAGCAATTTCATAATGTGATCATCTGTATTTGACATATGACCGCTTATTGTCACTGGCTTGTCTGTGTCTGATGTTAAATTTTCAATAAAAACCTTTAATTTTTTTTCTGTGAGGATCTGTCACTGTGTGGGGTTCTGTCACTGACCCGGGAGCACCTCGAGTTGGCACCTGCAGAGTCCGCAAATGATCCAGATACCTTTTAACATTCTCAAGTAAGTGCTGAAACTTTAGCTTCCTATCTGGCAAACTTTAGTAATCAGGAGAAGGGTAATTTATTAACTGTGCTACAAAACAAAGAGGGGGAGGGGAAAAAAAGAGACTGATTAGTTTGGCAGGTAAGGTGGGGTGTTTTTTTTTAAAGTGGCATTTATAGTTTTCCAAGGCTACCTTGCTGATTAAGACGAGATTTGCTATTCTTGCAGAACAGCAAGATTTTATTGTTAACTTCCTTCCCCTGCAGGAAGTCTTCATTCAGCTCCTGACCCTGTCGGAAGAGGCTGCGCCAAACACGGCAGTCCCACGGGGTAATTCAAAACCTGGCACAACTGTCAATCACACGTGTCGTTTTCATTGTGTTTCCCCCCCACCCCCCAGGGGTTATAGGAATGAGCCATAAAAATGGTTTTGCATTTCCCCCTCTAAATAATTCAAAATTTAACGTTGAACAGTGGATCTTTTTGTTATACATATATACTTTTTATTTGAACAATAGTAATATGCATGCAAAAACACAAAAGATGTTTACACAAAATAAGTTAATATAATCAGCTACAATAAGCTAATTATTGTAAATGAAAGCAAACCACAGACAGGGGGATAGATTTGATAGATAGATAGATGATAGACAGACAGATATATAGGAGGAGGAAGAGTTGGATTTATACCCAACCCTGCACTACCCGAAGGAGCCTCAGAGTGGCTTACAATCTCCTTTCCCTTCCTCTCCCCACAAGAGACCCTCCGTGAAGTAGGTGGGGCTGAGAGAACTCTTTCGAGAACTGCTCATGAGAGAACAGCTCTGAGAGAACTTGTGACTGATCCAAGGTCACACCAGCAGCTGCACGTGAAGGAGTGCAGAATCAAACCCAGTTCTCCCAGATCAGAGTCCACACTCCTAGCCACTATACCAAACTGATATAGATATAGATACACACACGCACACACCATCTAACAATAAATTGACAGTCCCTGTGTGGATAACCAAACCTTCACAATGGGGCTACTTACAATCCTTAAGGAGGCTTCTGTGTACTGAAGCAATCCCCAGATATACATAAAAACATTTGTTTCCCCGCTGGATCCCCCAAAAGCAGTAAAGAAGATTATGAATCCACAACCACCATGCTGCGGCAGGCCAGCAATTTAAAACTGAAGCATCCGTGCAAATCAGCACTGAGGAGGAACACAAAACTGGCACAAAACAGTTGCCGCATGCCACGAATTAGCTGACCTGCCAGCCTTCTGACCTTTCTCCCCATCCGGCATGCTCAACTGCTAATTCTGTTGATTTGTGATGGGACTCGCTCCTGCTTTTTCTACATCTACTCCTCCCATTTCCATTTACACTGAGATCTAGACTTAAAAGGCTCAAAAGTGTAATTCACGCCAAGCTTTCACTCTCTCTCCTGTCCACAATGTGCTCCATAAAATTTCCCAGTGTGATATTCAGTCACATATCTCTCTGACATAGTGGACTGTGACTCACAAAGGTAAAGGTAAAGGTTCCCTTGCTCAAAAGCCAGTCGAATCCGACTCTAGGGTTGCGGTGCTCATCTCCGTTTCAAAGCCGAAGAGCCAGCGCTGTCTGAAGACGTTTCCGTGGTCATGTGGCCAGCATGACTAAACACCAAGGCGCACGGAACGCTGTTACCTTCCCACCGAAGTGGTTAGTCACAAAAGTTCATACCAAAATTAATATTTAAATACTCTTTAACATGCCACGGGGGAAGGGGAGGTGCTTAAATGGGCTAGGATTGCACAGGGACTTGCTTGGACAATAAGGTAGAAGTGTGTCTGTGTTAAGGTAAGTTTCCCCAGCCAAACAACTGAGTACACGCCTATCATAAGGTTATACTTTATTGTAAGAGCTATAGAGGCAGTAACATCGTCACTGTTAGGAATGGCTACGTTCCCACAAGCATAATGGGATATAGGGTATTCGTATGCACCCCCCCCATCCCTAGGCCAATTGGCCTGACTCCCGCCCCAGGCCGTTAAAGCCAAAGCTGGGAATCGAAACTAGTCCCACGGGTAATTGATGGGAAGACACTACACAGGCAGTCTACAAGGTCAGAGATAATAAGGAAGGAAGGAATGCAGCAGCAGCTGGTACACAGGTCAAGCCAAGGCACTCCTGCCCATAAACATCATGGCAGCATGTTGTTCAGTCGCACAGTCGAGTCCGACTCTTCGCGGCCCCATGGACCAGATCACGCCAGGCCCTCCTGTTTTCCACCGTCTTCTGAAGTTTGCTCAGTTTCATGTTTGTTGCATCTATGACACTGTCTAACCATCTCATCCTTTGCCGTCCCCGTCTTCTTTGACCTTCAATCTTTCCCAGCATCAGGGTCTTCTCCAGTGAGTGCTCCCTTCTCATTTGGTGGCCAAAGTATTTGAGCTTCAGTTTCATTATCTGGCCTTCCAGGGAACAGTCAGGGTTGATTTCTTTGAGGATTGACTGATTTGATCTCCTTGCAGTCCAAAGGACTCTCAAGAGTCTTCTCCAGCACCATAGTTCAAAAGAATCTATTCTTCGGCGCTCGGCCTTCCTTATAGTCCAACTCTCGCAGC
>NW_015175442.1:252500-257359 GCF_001447785.1 Gekko japonicus
TGCTTCTTTCCACTCACTAATTACTGCACATCTGAATGAGCCTGAGTTCTGTTGCACATATACTTAAACAAAAATCCCATACCATCCTCTATCAATTCAGAGTTTCAATACGAGTTCACAGACTCAGCTGGGAGTTAATCGATCAGAAAGAGGAGAGCACAGCAGTTGTACTTTGGTAGGTAGTACAGTCAGCTCAAGTGGTTAAGACGCTGAACTGCAGGCTGTGGAAACGTTCCGTGTGCCTCGGTGTTTAGTCATGCCGGCCACATGACCACGGAAACGTCTTCGGACAGCGCTGGCTCTTCGGCTTTGAAATGGAGATGAGCACTGCAACCCTAGAGTCGGATTCGACTGGCTTCCAAGCAAGGGAACCTTTACCTTTACCTTTTTTACAGTCAGCTCTTAACCCCCCTTTTTTACAGGCAGATTGAAGGAGGAGTGCAACAACTTTGGGAAAGGAAAACAGGACAGTTTGCAGTATATAGCTTTTTTCCCCCAGTATATAGCTTATGTTAAGTCTCCCTTTCAGGCTGTTCCAGCCAGTGCAGTGGTTAGAGTGCCATATTTAAGATCCTGAAGATGTTGCTTCAAATCCCCACTCTGCCATGGGAGTTTACTGGGTGACTTTGGGGCAGTTATACACTCTCAGACTAACCTACCTCACAGGGTTGTTAGGGAAATAAGATGGAGGAGATGATGGAGGAGACAAAAACAATGTAAGCCATTTTGGGTCCCCAGTGGGGAGAAAAGGGAGGATATAAATGAAGGAAATAAATGAAACTTGAACACAGAGCCTACCAAGGCCATGGCAAAATGCATTCTAGTTTTCTCTTGCCTCTGAAATAGACCAAGAATCCCTCTGGGAAAATAGCTCATCATGCGTTGAACTGTTCCTAGAATGTCCCAGTTCTCAAAGCTGGAGAAGAAAAATCATATGCTTGAATATTTCTTTCCCTGCTTCCGAAACTTTAGATGGAGTTCTGCATCTATGGAACCAGGGGTCATTTCCTGTGGGAGCGCACAGGAGCGGAGCTCCGACAGTAAGGAGCCCAGGGGGTGGGCACATGCAACAAGCCCCACCCTCTGCTCCCAGCAGCCCTCAGCTGGGCCACGCCAGGGGACGGGCACATGCAACAAGCCCCGCCCCCTGCTCCCAGCAGCCCTCAGTCAGAGCAAGAGGCAGCCAGGTAAGCTGCAGAGCCCCCCGCCTTCAGGTACAAGCTCTCCCTCCTCTGCGAGGGCAGATATGCGCGTTCCCCTCCCCATAGCTAGCAATCCAAAACAGTCCAGTGGAGCCTGAGCGGTGGGTGTTGCCTTCTGACACACTTCCGGTGATGTCAGGGGGAGTGGCATATGCAAACAAGTTATGCTAATAAGTTATGCTAATGAGCCCCTGCACCTCTTTTTCTACGAAATGACCCCTGAATGGAACAATAACGGAGAACACTCTGCTGTGGACCATCTTGGAATATTTGTTCAGAGAAAACTTCCAACACGCTATGGCCAGCCTAGCTCTGTTCGTAGTTCAAGTCGAACCCGAACACATTCCATCTGAAATTTCTGAGGGAATGTACTAAATCTTGATGAGACTGGATCTGGCCTTCAGATCTCAAATGGCAAGAGGGTCCATTAGGAAGACGGGGCTTTTTTAGTAGCTCTCCCCTATTAATTTATTCGCCATTTATTAGAAAGTCCTTGTAATTTCGTCTGGAAATAAAAAGTGAAAAGAACCACATTTCTCATCTCAGCTTCTAATCTAACAAAGCCGCTTGGGACCTGGTCTGAGAAGAAGCCTGCTGTTGAGTCACTTCAGTCTTCTCTTAAGGGTATGAATAATGAGATGGAGGCCAGCTCCGAAAAAACAATGGAAGTCATTAAAAATACATTAACACTAAAATAATCCTGAATAAGGAAGGCCCACCGGCATGTGGTTACCCTCCCTTTTCTTTCTTTTTAATGCAGGCAAGGGGAAATCTAAATGTGCCCTTGTGGGGTTCCATAAGGTCAGACGCTCATTTAACGCGGCTCTCCAACTCCTGCTCATGTAAAGCCGTCGTTTCAGAGATTCACGGCTTGAGCGGCCTTCAGTTTCCTACTGCTGTACACGTACAGGATGGCTGAACAGGACCTAGGGCTGCCAACCTCCAGGTGAGGCCTGAAGATCTCTCAGAATTATAACTGATCTCCAGGCTACAGGGGTCATTGACCAAAATGGCTCCTTTGGAGGGTGAGATCGATGACATTATCCCCCACTGAGGTCCCGCCTCTCCCCAAACCCTGACATCCCCAGCAGTGTTCCCTCTAAGCTGAGTTAGTGTGAGCTAGCTCACAATTTTTTAGCCTCCAGCTCACACATTTTTGTCCTAGCTCAGGAATGATGGCTCCAGAGCAAACTAATTTATGTAGTGGCCAAATCGCTCGCTCACAACTTAAGTAGAATTTTTGCTCACGCGACTCCACAGCTTAGAGGGAACATTGACCACCACCAAATCTCTAAGAATTTCCCAACCTTAACAGGACCAAAATGGCAAATGCAGTCCAGAAATAAAATGACAAATCACACTGGGTCGCACAGTAATGATGAGCATGAATCGAATATGGAAGAGCAAGGGACATCAGCCTAGCGACCAAGTGCAGACTAGTCTGTGCTACTGTGTTCCCCATAGCAACCCACGGCTGTGGAAGCTGGACCATGAAGAAGCAAGACAGGAGGAAAATCAACCCATTTGAGCCGTGGTGCTGGAGAAGGCTCCTGCGCGTTCCTTGGACAGCAAAGGTGAAAAACAAGCAAGTATTGGAGCACTTGAAACCAGACATGCCATTGGAAGGAAAAATCTACAACTGCAAGTGACTTATTTCGACCATGTCATGCAGAAGCCCTCACTAGAAAAAGCAATTATGCTTGGATTGGTTAGCAGCCAAAGGAAACCAGGCCTCCAAAGAACACGGTTGGCTAGACACCATAAAAGTCGACACCAGCCTGAGCATGGAACGACTCAAAGAAACAGTACAAGATTGGAAAACATGGAGAGAGCTGGCCCATATGATCGCCAATAGTCAGACATGACTGAATGGCTAACAACAACAACAACAGAACCAGTAATTAGAGTTGCCATTAGGGTTGCCAGGTCCCCCTGGCTACTGGCAGGGGTTGGGGGGGTGTAGGGTGGCTAGGTCCAGGTTGAGAAGCTCCTGGAGATTTGGGGATAGAGCCTGGGGAGGACAGGGACGTCAGTGGGGTACAATGCCATAGAGACCAAAGAATCCATTTTTTCCATGGGAACTGATCTCTGTAGTCTGGAGATGAGCTATAATTCCAGGGGATCCCCAGGTCCCACCTGGAGGCTGGCATCCCTACCAGAAATTGCACTGTGTAGAGGAAAAAAGCAGTGTAGCATGTCTGCTTGGAGAAGACCACTCAAAACAGTATCCCTCCTTCAGTTCTCCGCAATGCTAACATAATACCTAGGAACTAGGGTCCAAGAATGGGACGATATTTGTAACCTTTTGTCAGGTCCCAGGTGCTCTATATGTCATTTAAAAATAAAATAGACTTATTTCTTTCACAATGTGAGATACTGTTATTTTATTTGCATATTTGTATGCTGCTTTCCCACCCAATTGGGACTCAAAGCAGTTTATGGCATTATTCTCCTCCCCTCCATTTGATTGTCATGGCAACAGCCCCGTAAACAAGGTTAGGATGAGAGAGAAAAAGTGGCCCAAGGTCACATGGACAGTGTCATGGCAAAGTAGGAACCGAGGGGGGTTGTGTGCTTGGTCTATACCGAGCCAAATAAATTCCTGAAAAATACCTTATTGGTATTTTTCAAGTATTCATTCAGTAGCGCCACCCGAATAAAAGCCAATATTATATGGCTTTTATTCGGGCCTCCCGAGTGAAGGGAAGGGGTTTAAAGTTTAAGCCCCTTTGCTCCCGGAGTTGGGCTGCAACTGTTTCAGAGCAGGGGGAAGCAGAGCAGGGGAAGGGTTAAAGGCTTCCTCCAGGGAAGCTGATCAATTTGGCTGGTTGCCACGGGGCAACTTGAGGAGAGAAGGTAAGTTATGGGAAGCCGAATAAATTCAGCCGAATAAATTCAGCTATACCGATTATTTCCCGAATCCCAATATCATAACAATATTGGGATTTGGGAATATCGTTATATACCAATATTTTTCAGGTTTGGTATACCCAAACCTGAAAAATACTAAATTTATTTTGCGCACAACCCTAAGGGACTCATATCTGTGTCTCCTAGATGTTAGTGCAGCATTCTATCCACAACACCGCACTAGCTGTATGCCACATTGTATGGAAAGTGGCTTGGGCCCAGACTAGTGTTCCCACAGGTGCAGGGAATTCTACCCACAATATCCAGCCCCCTCCTGCAGCAACCTGAAACCCCCACATGTTGTAACTCACCATGAGCCCATTTGCGGGAAGGGCAGGACAGAAATTGAATCAGATTAAAAAATAAAAATTAATTAAATAAAAATTATGTTACTAGGACTCCCTCTCTCCAAGGAACAGAATTGGGGGGAAATCTCATGCTGCTGTGGGAAGGGGAAAATGTCCTTGCACCTGGAGAAACTTTACTCTGAATTCAATCCTGTTTGGGGGGGGGACTCCATTACAAGTTTGTACCCAGTCCAGAGAAAGGATACTTGGCTTCTGCTAAAAGCACTCCTATTGGATGCAGGATGAAGAAACTGCTTGCCCTGCCTTCAGTAGCTAGAACCAAAGAGTTTCTTATGTTTGGATAGATGGTAGGGTTGTCAGCTCTGGGTTGGGGTATTCCTGGAGATTTGGGGGGGGGGCGTTTGAAGCCTGGGGAGCGTGGAGGTTGGGGAGGGGCGTG
>NW_015175442.1:257836-258023 GCF_001447785.1 Gekko japonicus
TGGCATTAAAGCTGTGAGTGAGCGATTTGGCTACGGCATAAATCAGTTTGCTCTGGAGCCATCCTTCCTGAGCTAAGGCAAAAATCTGTGAGCCAGAGGCTAAAAAACCGTGAGCTAGCTCACACTCACTCAGCTTAGAGGGAAGACTGCTGGAGACTGCCACCTCTGGTAGCTGGGAATTCACAAC
>NW_015175443.1:0-1162 GCF_001447785.1 Gekko japonicus
GGAAGGGAAAGGAGATTGTAAGTCATCCTTAGACTCCTTTGGATAGTAAAAAGCGGGGTATAAAAACCAACACTACTTCTTCTGAAACAGCCCTTTATTTTTCCAGTTCTTTTGTGATAATGATGAGTCCGCAATATGTTGCTGTTGTACCAAGTCTGATATCGGACACTCTAAGTTATCATATACGATTTCAGAATATATTATTTGCAGAGCTAGTTCCAGGTGTAGGAGGCAGCAGCCTGTAATGCCCCCCCCTTCATTCCCCTACTGAGACCGCTCTTGCAGTAGCATTTACTCCTCCTCCATTCCCAAGTAGAAATCTGGCTTGCTACTGGAAATGGGATATTGCCCCAGCATCTCCTTTGATTATACGTAATCTCTTCCATTGGGGGGCAGATTAAGGCTCACTGGTGCCCTTAGCACTGACCGAATTTGGTGCCCCCCCCCTGCTTTCCACACTGACTCCCAGTCCATTTTAGTTGTTGACCTGTCTGACCAGGTATACAATGCAGGTTGCAGCAATACAAGAATTTATTCATATGATAACACAATATACTGTACAAACTAAGCTTTTCACCCTTTTCCCAACTTTGTGGTGCCCCCTTTGGCCCTGGTGCCCCGAGCATGTGCTTAGTCTGCTTAATGGTTAATCCGCCCCTGCTTCCATTTCCTGAAAGGAAAGCGCCCACCAGCAGCAGAAGGCAACTTCCTAGTGCTCCTTTATTATCAATAACACCCACCAGTCATCAGTAAATGGGCACCATTTGAGAAAAAACTTCGATAAACTTTCAAAGAACACTTTTCCTGACCCTAGTCAGGAAGTAGAGGCACACCTAAAGTGCTGGTCTCTGGGTGATTGAGGAGGGGTCTTTTCCCTTTGCTTGTCCTGCCTCCTGGTCTTTGTTGGCTATAGGTGGGCCTTTCCTTGTGAGAGCCAGCGCTGTCCGAAGATGTTTCCGTGGTCATGTGGCCGGCATGACTAAACACCAAGGCGCACGGAACGCTGTTACCTTCCCACCAAAGTGGTACCTATTTATCTACTTGCAATTTCTTGCTTTCGAACCGCTAGGTTGACAGGAGCTGGAACTAGAGACGGGAGCTCACTCCGTCATGCAGCACCCGGGTCTCAAACTGCTGAACTACCGACCTTCCACATCCTGCA
>NW_015175443.1:7479-13899 GCF_001447785.1 Gekko japonicus
GAACATATTTTCAATGTAAGAATGATAAAATGATGAATTTTTGACAATTAATCTTATTCTCAATTCTCTATCTATAAAAAGCCTTTGAGTCAAAGAATCAACTGTTGCAAAAAAAAACATATTTTCAATGTAAGAATGATAAAATGATGAATTTTTGACAATTAATCTTATTCTCAATTCTCTATCTATAAAAAGCCTTTGAGTCAAAGAATCAACTGTTGCAAAAAAAACAAACACCCACCCATACATATAACTTTATAGAAATAAAAAATAGCACTTCAGATAATCAGGGTCATACTAGATGAGACACTGGGCATTTTGCATTTGGTGCTCCCAACACTGCCTGTTACACAGGGTTACTTCAGTCTAAATCCACTGAAGTTAGTCTGCTTAGACTCTGCACAGAGTAACTCTGCACCACAACAGTCCCTTCTTAGTAAACAGCTTTATAAAAAGTACCCTGACTCCTCCATTTTCCTGACCTGAAATCATCCTGTAGAATTATTGTGAGTTAAGTCTAGAAGGCAGTAGCTCAGCTTTTCTTATATCTCAAACCTTCTTCTACATCATCACAAAAATACTCATACGACACAAATCCATATCCTATGATCCTATGATATCTACACTGTGAGGCTGGCAAGGCTTTGAGATAAGATGCATGAGAAAAGATCTTTGCCAGGCAATCAAAAAAATCAGTCAACAATCCACAAGTCAATGCACTAATCTCCTACAGTTGTAGCAAAGTGGATCCTTACATTATAAGGATAGCCTATAACATTTAGGTCCCAAGGCCAAAAATCTGAATGGCATCTCCTGCAGCTTAATAAATCAAATAAATAATGGCTGTCCTTTCATGGAGTGGGGGAATAATACCATTGATAAACAGAGCTGCTGCCAACTAAGGGGGGGGGATCCATCCTCTTGTGACTTTAACAGAAACTTGAGCTCAAGGACCTTTCCACAACATGGATATGAGTATTAAGTCACTACAGATCAAAAAGATGTTCAAAGCCTAACTAAATTCCAGGTTCAAAATTACTAAACACAGCTGTACAAAGATCCTAACGGGAGTTATTCATTCAATAAGCAGTGTATTAACTTTTCTAAAACTATTTTTAAAAGGTTATCTAAATATGATATACACTATATTCTCCTGTGCAATGAAAATGCTCTTCCCAAGTGTACATTAATAGGATTCCATGGTTAGATTTTCACTACTGTTTAGGAGATATAAAGAAGTATCAGTAAGAGAAATGATTTAAATAAATTATCTCATGGTCTTTTTCTTAATGATTTAAAGCACCTTGGTTTTAATAATTTCCTATAAATAGATATAGTTGGAACTGGATGGAGAATTATAAGGTGATGGGTTTAGATAGTAACAAGAGTTAGATATTCATTTTTAGATGGTAACAAGAGTTAGAAGCTTATTTTAGGTAGCAGAACCACCTCATCGGCACCATTATTATTAGGCTTATCCATTAATATTTGCAGTCACCTCAAGAAACACAGGAAACACAGGACAGATAGGAAGTTCAGGTACATGCTGAAGACACTTTGTCTCCTCAGTCACATGTAGTATACAAAGATCTGCCTCAAAAAGAGGCAGGAAATATGAACTGCCATTGTAGTCAACATCTCAGAAGACTCCAGTTCTCCTGCAAAACAAAATCCATTTTGTTTTTTATTTAAGCTAGATATCAATGAAGAAGTCATAGTGGTTTCAGTTTCAATGCCCACAACCAAGCCAGTTAGTAGATTCTGTATAATATATAATATAATAGATTCATTGCAATAATTTCAATAAAAACATTTCAATAATGATACTCACTAAGCAATTATTAAATCAAAGAACTCAGAAAAACAATCATTTAAATAGCCATGACATTCAGAACTGTCTGTCCTGAGATTTTATGTATTATGTACTATTATCCAGAACCAATGAAGACATTGTGTCATGAGTCAGCCAGGGCTCAGCGATAGTGTGGACTCCTCAGGAGAAGAGGAGCCCTGTGTAGCCAGCGTGGAGTCAACAGAAGTTGACCAGAAGGAAAATGAGCTTCAGGCTTGTCAAGATTCACAGCCAACAGCTGGTGCAGAGCCACCAACACCCTCCAGCCCTGATTTAGCAGGTGAACCTCAGTTGGCCATTCCCAGCCCACCAGTATCACCTACACCCTTAGAGCGCCACAGACAGAGGCTGAGAACAAAACTACAAAGAGCACACCTCCTGGCCCGACACCAGCTGCTTCCTGATAACAAAGATGTGTAGTTGCAGGATTGCTTCTTAGCAACTGGTTGCAAGCATGACCCTTAGGTGTGGGGCTATAAGAGAGGCTGTTAGGCATGAATGCAACACGTATGGTAGACACTAAGCCACCAACTCTGCCTTGCCTGATTTCTGGGCCTCTGACTTTGGACTGAATGATTCTACTTTGCCTGACTTCTGGCACCTGATACTCAAAAGTAAACTTTTTTGAGGTTTCCAGTGAGGATTTGTGGCAGGCTGACATCGCCAAAGAAGCGGAGAAACATTGCAGTCAGAAACACTGGCAGGGAAGAAGCCTTCCAGCTGGCGAAATCTCCCTGAATTAAAGGGAGATCATGAGATAATCAACCTGCACTCCTGGTTGATGAGCCTCCTGAGTAAATGGCTCCTGAGTTGGGCAACCTGGAGTCCTGGGATTTCATCCAGCTGTGATGTAGCTTTTAAATGGACACTAAGCCTGGCCACCCTCATTTCTTAAGGATTTATGGACATAATTACTTCATGGACAAAGAGAGGTTTTCTCTGAGACAAAGATGAGACTTCTTATGGTGAGATGAGCCTTTTTTCGGGATTATAAAAACAAAAAGTTATCTGAAGGGTTTATTGTCTCAAGAACGTTTGGCAAAAAGCTTAATAAAGAGGAAATATAAGGAAGTTTTGAAATGGAAAAGGGGACGACTATTTCTCCAATTTCTTATTTTTTATTTTATTTTTGACAAAAGTGCTTATGCGGCAAAATTACTAGCTAAAGAGACCAGACTTCTGTGAGATTTCTTTTTGTTTATTCTAAGAGATTGTATTCAAGAACCAGTTTGGTGTAATGGTTAAGAGTGCAGACTCTAATCTGGGTTAACCAGGTTTGAGTCCCCACTCCTCCACATGCAGCTGCTGGTGTGACCTTGGGTCAGTCATAAATTCTTTCAGAGCTGTTCTCTCAAGGGCAGTTCTTGAGAGAGCTCTCTCAGCCCCACCTACCTCACAGGGTGTCTGTTGTGTGGAGGAGACGGGAAAGGGATTGTAAACCCTTCTGAGACTCCTTCATGTAGTGAAGGGCAGGGTATAAATCCAATCTCTTCTTCTTCTTCAATTGGAGGACTTTATACAACAAAAGACAAGGTAGTCTCAGATTGTGACTTCTGTTGCTACGGTGATTTGATTCAACCTTGTGTAGAGTAAAAAGTGAAAGTGTTTGAATTATAAAGCCTCTAGGTCTGTAAAACCTGCTTTTGGATTTTATTCTACTAGGCAAATACCGGATTTGATTCAGAAATTATTTGAACAAATGGGAAACAAGTTGGAAGATCTTGGAGATAAGATGGAAGCTTTTGGGGGGGAGAGAATGGATGAAAGGCTTGTAAAGGTAAATGAAGAAATGACAGATGAAGTAAAAAAAATTGGAACGCTCTATAAAGCAAATATCTGGAGATGTAACATAAATCCATGACAAGGTAGAAATTTTAGATAAAACAGAAGTTATAAATAGAGAGATGGAAAGAGAATTAGACAATTTGGCTTTAATGGAACTGAGAGAAAAAGAATTTTGTCTGAGATTTAGATGTATTCCAGAGCTTTCAAATGAAGATATTAGAGAAAGGATTATTACATCTTCGGCAAATTTTTTGGATTGGGAAGAGGATGATATGGAGAAAGAAATAGACCATGTTTATAGAATAAACTCTAGGTTTGCCAGAACAAGAAATGTCCCAAGGGATATTCTGGTTCATTTTGTGAGAAAGAAGATAAGGGATCAAGTTCTCCAACAACATCTATTACAAGATTAAAAATTGGTAATATAGATATGATTGTTCAGAAAGAAATCCCTATTTGAATTTTACGAAAAAGAAATGACTATGCCTTCCTGAATGAAAAATTAAAATAGAAAAAGATTGTTTTTTGATGGGATACTCTGGGGAGGGTGATCTTTACTTTTAGGAAATAGAGGTTTAGACTGAACTCAGTTCAAAAGGCAAGAAATGTCTTAGATTTAAAAGAGATCTGGAAGAGATGCAAATGGAAAGTCCAATAGAACTCACACAAGAAGAGCAACGGGAACTGTGAAAGGAAGACACTGAACTAGGTGCTACAGGTACTAAATTATTTTTTTTAATTGACCTGATCATGGATTATAAATGTTTAACATGGAATATCAAGGGAGCAAATGCCCCTCAAAAGAGAGAAAAAAACATTTCATTATTTGAAAATGTTAAAACAGGACATTATTTGATCACAAGAGACTAGTATCAGTAAAAAAGATATAAAATATTTGATTTATAAAACTTTGGATGAAGAATTTATTTCAGCAGACATTAAAAAGATAAATGAAGTTGTTTTGTATATTATGGAGAGCTTAATAGATTTACCTTATGAAAGCTGGTGCTTGATGGGGGATTGAAATGGAGTGATCTTCCCACAAATGGACAGGACTTCTGAGAAAAATATTAAAATGCTTCAAGGTAAATTACCAAAAATTTTCCTTGATTTGATGCACAATTTGGGGTTGGTTGGTTGATTTATGGAGACAGAAAAACGGTAATTCAAGAGAATATACATATTTTTCAGAAAGACATAGATCTTTTTCCAGAATAGACATGATTTTGATGTCAAGAGATTTAGCTATTTTAAGATCTCAAAAGTAGAGAGCCTACCAAAGACCTTTACAGCATAACCCTGTGACTATGGTTTATAAAAGAAAACCCAGCACTTTTAGATGGAGATTAAATGAAGCATTGTTACAAAATGAAGCAATTGTCGAAGACTGCAAAAAGAAATCAAAATAATTTTTTGAAATTAACTTAAATAAGGTCATTGACAAACGGAACAATGGGAAAGAACTTTGTTCTTACATATGACAATGGCAGCGAGATTACTATATGCACAAAAGTGGAAGAGACCATCATTGCTTACAATAGAGGAATGGTTGGTGAAAGGTTGGTGAAAGTGCTGGAACTTGAAGAGATGGCTACACTTACTTCACTGATTGTCAATTTTCTTGAAAATCAAATGATCACATGGTGGGGTTACACAAGTAAATCAAACGGAATGAGCTTCCATCAGCCAGGGATGTATTCTTGTTGCCTTATTTAAAACAACAACTGGGATTCCCTGCCTGCTTATTTGTACTGCATTTCATTTCATTTTAAATTTAGACCACACTCCCTCAGCTGCTTATGAGATTGATTAAAATTATGAAACAAATAAAACACATCTATGATATAAAATAAGTAATAAACAACGAAGCAGCACAATAATTACATTCTCAAAAGATCAGCAAGGAACAAAATCAGCAGAAACAGCAAATATTAAAATCAAAATCACAATGTACAGCTGGTTAGGAGAAGGGAAATCAATTAAAACCATGGATTTAAATAAAGTTGAAAGTGAGCATAGTGGTGGGGAAGGTATTCCGAAGTCAAGGTGCTATCACTAATCAGACTCTGCCCATCTGGCTGGTAAGGGTTAATGAAGTGTAGTGGGTTAGACGCATACAGAACCCGCTGTTTCTGATGTAATGGTCAACATGGTTCACTGGTACACGACAAAGACAAAGAACTACTGGCCGGCTGGCCACCTATATACACATGGGGGACCCATCCCTAGTTCCTATTGGTGGGTTTGAATCTCCCGCCACTGTCCCATTGGTCCCTCCGCGGAGAGACTAGGAGCCCAGTCCCATTGTTCCTTTGGAGTCAAGCTCGGGGGGGGGGGGTAGTCACTGGCCCCTGGTGGCGGTCAGCGGACATAACAGTTAACTGTGTAGAAAAGAATCCCTCCTAAACAGCCACCAGCACTATTCCAACTTTTACAAAGTGGGTTGGGCCAGGGACACAATGGATGCAGCATCCATTCCAGCATGAATCCCCTTCAAGCCAGCAATACTCATTCAAAGGTTTCTGTGCCCGCTTGTGTATGCCTTTAGCCTGTAGCTAAATGCATGTATGAATTCTCAGTTTTCATTTCTCTCATTTGGATATTTATTATTAGGGAAAACATCCAGCACCCCATTAAGTAGTAAAATGTTCCCATCAATTAATATAAAAGCAATAGGGCAAATCCCGCAAAACCCCTTCACACATTTCAATCCACTGTCAATGCAGTTTAGTTAGTGGATTTTACCATTTCACACAGTAAGATCCAGTTGCAAAGTGCATTGA
>NW_015175443.1:14975-16928 GCF_001447785.1 Gekko japonicus
ACCTTCTCGTAATCCAAGGGCTGCAGGGCATACAGCTTCCCACTCTCCGAATGCACTGAGATGTAGCTCGACAGCGGCCATTGCTTCTCATCCAGCCAGTAGCTGACCAAGGCGTTCTCCGCCACATCTGGGTCCAAGGCAGACACTGTGAAGATGTGGGCACCTGGAGGATTGTTCTCCTTCACAAAAACAGTATAGGAGGGCTGTGCAAAAGTGGGTGCGTTGTCGTTCACATCACTGATTGGCACTACCAGACTGCTGCTGGCTGAGCCACCTGCTCCCGGTCCAGTGGCTCAGCCAGTACGAGTGAGTAGTAATTCTTGAAGGTGGATGTCAGCTTGAAGGGGAGCCCAGAAGGCCGTAGGGAGCAGGTCACTTGCCCATTGGCCCCAGAGTCCCTGTCTGAGATACTGATGAGGGCCACCACTGTCCCTGGTGGAGAGTTCTCAGGCACAGGCACTGACAGGGAGGATACTGTCATTTCTGGGGCATTATCATTCATGTCCAGTACTTCAATGTGAACCTTGCAATGTCCAGACAAGGGAAGGTTTCCTTTGTCTTCTGCCACAATTTGAAGATTATACAAATTAACATCCTCAAAATCCACTTTGCCAAACACTCTAAGTTCCCCAGTGTTGGAATTGATGCTAAACACCTTAGTGAAACTTGATGGTACATTATTACTAAAGAAATAGGAGATCTCTTTATTGATTCCTTCATCTAAATCAGTAGCATTCAGTTTAATAACCAACGTCCCATTGGCTGCATTTTCCAGCAGCTTTACCCTGTAAACTGACTGGTTAAAGACAGGAAGGTTGTCATTTGCATCCACCACATTGATCACCAGCTGGACTGTGCCCGAGAGCTGTGGCTTGCCTCCGTCAGTGGCTGTGAGCAATAAACGATGCAGAGGATCTTTTTCCCTGTCTAGTGGAGCTTTTAATACAAGTACTGGAGATTTACTCCGGTTCTCTTCACTTCCTGAATCCAGAATGAAGTAATCATTCGGGCTGAGTTTGTAGGTTATCAGGGCATTGGCATCTATGTCTGCATCAGAGGCACTAGGTAGTAAGAAACGATAACCTGGCAACCTAGATTCTGAAATGGCCAGAATCTGTTCATGTACTGAAAACACAGGAGCATTGTCATTTATGTCCTTGATCTCCACCTCCACATGGAAGACCCTCAGGGGTTTATCCACAATCACCTCCAGGTGAATGGCACAATCCATGTTCTCGGCACACAGCTCTTCCCTGTCTATCCTGGAATTAACAAACAGAATCCCATTCTGCACATTTACCTGAAAATGCTCTTCCTGTCCCTTGGAGACCATCCGGAACATCCGAGGCACCAGCTCACTCACCTCCAGCCCCAGGTCTTGGGCGATGCGGCCCACAAAGGTGCCGTGCTGGGATTCCTCAGGCACGGAATAATGGAGCTGGCCGCTCCCCACCTCCCAGGCTGTGTGGAGGAGAATCAGCTGCAGCAGCCGCTTTGCCCCATCATCCTTCTGCCAAGCAACCATGGCAAGCTCACACCCAAAGCCCCAACCGTCTTGGCTGTTCTTAGGACTCTCCTTCCCATCCACGCCGGTCTTTCCAAAATCAGTGGAATTATTTCCTGCTGTGTTGCATCCCTTGTGCGTTATATTCCTGTTGCAGATTAGACAGGCTGGCTTTTCAGTCCCTCCCAGGGAGGAGCTCCTTGTTTTCAGTCGTCCTTAAATATTCCCTTAGACAACAGTGACCCCTTGTGACGGAATTTTGAAATGGAGAAACAGTTTCAAATGGAATGGTTCTAAACCCATTTCTTTCCATTTGTTTTCATACTCCTACTTTGAGAGCACGGCATCCATGTGTCTCCCTTTCTGACAGTGGCATTTATTCCTTTTGTCTGCCTACAATGACCAAGAGTCTTGTAGCATGTGAAGGACTTACAAAATTTCATTTCAGC
>NW_015175443.1:16961-20993 GCF_001447785.1 Gekko japonicus
ATGTTTAGTTTTATTGGCTAGATATTCTTCTGAGGTTTACCAAATATATGTCAACATATATGTGACCCACACATCTGCAAATTCCTGTAGTGGTTAAGTGCGCAGACTCTAATCTGGGAGAACCGGGTTTGATTCCCCACTCCTCCACTTGCAGCTGCTGGATGACCTTGGGCAACCCATAGTTCTGTTAGAGCCGTTCTTGAAAAAGAGCAGTTTCTGTCAGCTGTCTCAGCCCCACCGACCTCACAGGGTGTCTGTTGTGGGGAGGGGAAGGGAAAGGAGTTTGTAAGCCGCTCTGATACTCTGAGTGAAGGGCGAGGTATAAATCAAATCTCTTTTTCTTCTCTTCTGTATCCTACCAGGAATCCTCACCAGGGAGCCAAGTTTTGCTTGGTATCCCAACCAAGCATAAAGTCAGGTAAGTTTGTAGTCACGTATTGGCTGAAATAGACCTTCATTGTTCCACTCCCTTTAGGATAATGATGAGTAAGCCTTATGTTTGTGTTGTACCCACTCTGACAATAGACACTGGCCCTGGTCACACGGGAGGATTTGCCCTGCAGGAGGGACGGATCGGGGGCGCATCAAGCGGGCGCAATCATACCGCAACATCTGGGAAGCGGCGCGCACCCATCCCCAATCCGTCCTTCTGGGCAAAGACGCAGCTCAAAAAGGTAGTAGCAAAACAGCACTACCTACCGGTTGCCGCGCAGCACGGGCGGGCGTCTGATCGCCGACGCGCCCGTCTTTCCCGCAGCATACAAGGCCCTGCCGAACTGCACATGCATGCGCAGTGGGCTCGCCTCACTCTCTGGTCAGTGGCTTCCCCCCGGCATCATGCCGGGGATGAACTGCGTGGTGGCTGGGGGGATCTGTCTGATCCCACAGCCGCGCTTCTCTTTTGATGCGGCTCTAAAAAGCCCCACTTCAGCCGTGCCTTTCCCCCTAGTGTGACCAGGGCCACTGTCAGTTACCATATATAATTTCACAACATATTATTTGCAGGATTGGCTCCAGATTTGGGCAGCAACAGCCTGCAATGTCCCCTCTTCATTCCCCTATTGGTACTGCCCCCACAGTAACATTCATTTCAGCTCCATTCCCCAAGTAGAGCTGCGGTGGCTCAAGTGGTTAAGACGCTGAACTGCAGGCTGTGGAAGGTCAGTAGTTCAGCAGTTCAAGACCCGAGTGTGCCGCATGACGGAATGAGCTCCTGTCTCTAGTTCCAGCTCCTGCCAACCTAGCAGTTCGAAAGCAAGACATTGCAAGTAGATAAATAGGTACCACTTTGGTGGGAAGGTAACAGCATTCCGTGCGCCTTGGTGTTTAGTCATGCTGGCCACATGACCACGGAAACGTCTTCGGACAGCGCTGGCTCATCGGCTTTGAAACGGAGATGAGCACCGCAACCCTAGAGTCGGATTCGACTGGCTTTCGAGCAAGGGAACCTTTACCTTTACCTTTACCCCAAGTAGAAATCTGGCTGGCTACTCCTTGTCTGTAGAACGGTGAGATCCCCCTAGTATACGCTGTGATTATACATGAACCACTTCCATTTCCTGAAAGGGAAGCACTTGCCAACGGCAGAAAACAATTTGCTTGTGCTCTTTTTTGGTCATGTCAGCATATGAGATCATCACACTGGCACCAATGTCTATGGCGCAACCTACAAATGGCAATGATTTGTGAATTGATTTGCACCTCCAAGAAAAAAAGGGAATGAGTGGGTATTTGTATAGGGAGTTTATATACAAACTACCATATATAGGAGCTGCGGTGGCTCAAGTGGTTAAGACGCTAAACTGCAGGCTGTGGAAGGTCAGTAGTTCAGCAGTTCGAGACCCGAGTGTGCCGCATGACGGAATGAGCTCCTGTCTCTAGTTCCAGCTCCTGCCAACCTAGCAGTTCGAAAGCAAGACATTGCAAGTAGATAAATAGGTACCACTTTGGTGGGAAGGTAACAGCATTCCGTGCACCTTGGTGTTTAGTCATGCCGGCCACATGACCACGGAAACGTCTTTGGACAGCGCTGGCTCTTCGGCTTTGAAACGGAGATGAGCACCGCAACCCTAGAGTCGGATTTGACTGGCTTTCGAGCAAGGGAGACCTTTACCTTTACCATATATATACTTCTCTTTGCTACAGAAAGGGGACAGTATGATTTTTGTTGAAATTAAGTGACCTGGTACAACTGAAAAGGTGCTGGGAAAATCTAACAGGCTCGAGACAGTTTTTCAAGTTACTTCAGACTACATCAAATCATGAGGGAGGTAAATAGAGGTTGTTGTTGTTCAGTCGCACAGTCGAGTCCGACTCTTCGCGACCCCATGGATCATCTCCCGCCAGGCCCTCCTGTCTTCCGCCGTCCTCTGAAGAGGTAGGGAGGTATAACTGAGATAAATGGAACCGCTCAAGTCAAGGAGTCCCATCATGAGTATGTGAGAGGTTCTGTTGCCAGTACTTCGTTGTCTTGAATGGTTCATGGATATCAATTCTCTATTGTCTAGCCAGGATAATGCAAATTATATCTATGGGAAATCCTTCATTTTTATAAACAGTAGAAGGTTTATTTGGGATTGGAGCATATTTTCAACTACAAATTCCTACATACTTCCCTATACACCCCTTTCTGATTCCATCACTATGTCTAATAATAAAGTGGCATGCCCTTTTGTGGACGATAAAAGCCATTCAAAGAGACCATTCACAGGCAAAAGGGGGTGGTCTACACAGGGGACTCTAAGTATCTCTTCTTCTAAAACAATAACAGCCTTAAATAGTAAATTATTCCTAGAATTCAGAGATGGAATACTTGCAGCTGATGATGCTGATGATGCCCTGGCTCTATATGATAAATTCATTCAATCTTCTTTTAAATATCTAGGGGTAGTGTTTCATCAATCAGGTTCTTGGTCAGAACATACCAAACAGAAGCTTGAAAGAGTAGTGATTGACATACTTAGATTTTATAGAGAAAGGAGAAGCTCATTGGTGACTCCCACACTGGAAATTGTAAAATCAAAAGTACTCTCTCAATTGTTACACGGTGCCCCAATTTGGGCTTTGAGAATTTATACCCATTAGAAGTCATACATAATAAATTTGTGCATATGTTGTTGTGAGTACACAATTCAACTCCATCAGTTATTGTAAGATCAGAGGTTCAGGTGAACAGCCGTGTTGGTCTGAAGCCACAGAACAAAGTTTGAGTCCAGTGGCACCTTTAGTCCAGTGGTCTTAAAGGTGCCACTGGACTCAAACTTTGTTCTGTAAGATCAGTGCTCTCTTTATGCCCAATAGTAACATTAGTTCATAAAATTGCTGTTAATTTTTGGCTGAAGATCTTCTCCCTGTAGTCAACTTTTGTAATTTTGGTCTATGAGGAGATGAAAAGCAAGTCATGGCACTCCCAGATATTGTCTTTAGTGGCTAAATTAGGATTTTCTGAGGAATACCTAAGGAGTTTGATCCCTTTATAGCCAGACACTTAATTAAACAAATACTACTGGATATGAGTGCTCAAACAGATTTTGGGTTACTTAGTACCCTGAGATCAGCTTCTTTATACAAGCAACTTCTTTCTCTCTCTTTAACTGTTCTGATAAACTCTGATGATTTGCTGATTACTGAGTATAGAAAGGCGTTTACTAAAGATCACATGGACATTTTACAACTCTCAGTAGTGAACGGTCAGTATAATGACACCCTATTTGATGGATGAGTTTGCTCTTGCTATTGAAGATCTGGCCCATGTGACCTTTTGGTGCCTGAGGTTTACAGAGGTTCGAGAAAGATATCTTGGGAATATAGTATTATGATAGGGAGATCAGATCTGAATAAACTTGTAATGCTATTGGCAGATGGAAATACAGCAAATGGCAAAGTATATTGCCATGGTTGTTAAGAGTAAGATAAAGTTAAGATCTGTGGATGTAACTTCTACTAATGGATAGTTTTATTTTTTGTTATGGTGCTATGAAATTAATCTTTGTTGTTATGGTTGTGAATATTATGCTATAGCTGGCAATATAA